>NC_088349.1:40640000-40780000 GCF_036884655.1 Musa acuminata AAA Group
GAAGAAGAGTCCGGTGTGCTAGTCATAGGTGTCTTACACGCTAATCACATGAGTGATGACACGTGTAACATAATACGTATTTTTTTTTGCTTATTATTTATTTGACATTTTTCTCACTTTATATTGTCTATTGCATGTATTGTGATTTCTATGGATCTGTGCAACGAAAATCAAATCGTGATGAAATCATAATAATGAGACTAAGTCACCTTTAAACACAGACCCTAAATAATCCCGATCGTTGATCACTCGAGAGAGACATTAAGATGACTGGATAGACTAGTGTGTTGTATACCCGTCTAAGACGACTGGTCTCATAGCTGCTCGTGTGGGGACACTAGAGATACCGCGCAAGTGCTTATTGGAGAATGAGTTCATTGATTGATCTGCTCATGGAATGTTGGATGGTTAATGATACCTCATTGTCATACAGCAATTCCGTCCTCCTAGTGATGTATCTGGTCCTTAAACTTGAGACACCAAAGATGTCCTGTATGAGTACTCCACTCTTTGATACCAGACTTATAGACTTAGAAGTTTCAGATCTAGCACAACTAGTTATCAAGAATGATAGTCAACCTTTCGAGGGTTATTAATTGTCGATAGAGGATCATCTACTCTCGGTATCATCATAGGAATATCTCATGTATTCTTGCTCATGCAAATCCTTAACTAGGGTTATTCAGATTAAGAGAGAAATGTTGAATCCCGGATTCTGATAATGAAATCAATTGATGAGTTTATATTCTAATCTATGTTTGAAAAAAGTGATGCAAGACTATCTTTTATCATGAAAAGACAAATTGATTGAAGTAGGAAAATCAAACATTGGGCTAGAGTCGGAGATTGGGCATCGGGCCAAAAGAATTGGACATTACGCCAAGATCGAATGTTGTGGGAGTTAACATGTCGATAGATCGGGCAATACACCGAAGGAAAGCATGATGCGTTGAGAGTTTAGATGAACCAATGACATATCGAACAACATAAGATTTATGTCTTGATCGTCGTAGTTTAGATCTTAATTGAGTTAGTTTTGGGTGTAACCATGCTAACTCAATTGAGGCCCCCATTGAGCCTAAATTGGGGCTGATTTAAGCCTATTGGGAGGCCTATTCAATGATCCACAGTTGGGTTAGGCGGTAGCATCGCCAGACTAGGCAGTGGAACTGCCTATAAGTTAGAACATACGAAGTATACGTTTTCCGGAAGACCCAATAGTGGTACCACCAATGTCAATCTGTGGTACTGCCCAGACTAGCGATGGTACCACCCAGATTGGTGGTAGTACCACTAGAACACGGTCTTCTATGTTGTCAAGCGGTAGTATCATCCAGACTGGACGATGGTACAGCCAGTGCTCAATGCTATAGGTGGTGGTACCTCCCAGCATTGGCGGTAGTACCGCCAAAACCCCAAAAACTCGAGGATGAGACTTTTTTGCTTCATTTTTGAAGCTATTTGGTGCCTATAAATACCTCGCTCATTCTTACTTGAGATAGTAAGAAAAGTGAACGAAAATACTTATGATTCTAAGTTGTAAACTCTTGAAAAGTGTTGAGTGTTCCCCTCATCCTCTTTAAAGTTTAAAAGCTCATTCTAAGGGAGGTATGAGACTTGTAAAGATTCTCTCCTAAACTTGTGAAAAGGAGAAAGAGTCGTAACAAAGGTGGTTAATCTTTAACCTGTGAAAAGGAGAAAGAGTCGTAAAAAAGGTGGTTGATCTTTGCCCATTAAAAGAAGATCGTTAGTGAAAGTCAATGGCCTCGACG
Source organism: Musa acuminata AAA Group (assembly GCF_036884655.1). Lineage (NCBI taxonomy): Eukaryota > Viridiplantae > Streptophyta > Magnoliopsida > Zingiberales > Musaceae > Musa > Musa acuminata. The sequence goes on from NC_088349.1 coordinate 40,641,773, forward strand.
GAGGAGGAATCGAGAGTGGAGGTTGTGACGATCGAACCATTATAAATTCAATATGTATTTCCTTTTATACTCTTCATTGCTATTACTTTCTGATTTAGTTGCTCACTACTTAGTGACTTTACGATCCTAACAGTTGGTATTAGAGGCAAGTTCTTTCGGTTGATTTAACACCCAAAAGAGATTAAATGACTTACCGACAATCAAGAGGGTCACTCTATCACTCATTCTCCTATATTCAATGAGACGGACTATATGCATTGGAAAACATGAATGAGGATTTTTTTTAATTTTTATGGACTTTGATTTATGAAATATTATCAAATTTAATTTTCAAAAATCCTTTAGACTAATGAATGAATGAAATGATCTAAAAAAAATATTTTCTTTAAATACTAAAGCTATAAATACTTTATTTTGTGCTTAAGACAAAAATAACTTTAATTGTATTTCTATATATGAAACTGCACATGATATTTAGCACACACTCAAAGTTACACATGAAGGCAGAGGTAGAGTTAAAGAATCTAAGATTAATCTCTTGGTGCATAACTGTGAATTGTTTAGAATGAAGCCAAGCAAAATCATTGGTGACATGTATACCCGTTTTACGGATAATATCAATGGTTTAAAAGTTTTTGGTAAAAGTTATACTAATATTGAGCTTGTTAATAAAATTTTACTATCTCTTCCAAAAAATTGGGATCCAAAAGTAACTGTTATTCAAGAAGCAAAGGACTTGAACTATTTTCCTCTTGAAGAACTCGTAAGATCATTAATGACATATGAAATGACTTACAAGGCATATGATGAACATAAGAATAACCTTCCAAAGAACAGGAAGTATATAACACTTAGAACAAAAGAAGACCACTCGAGCAAAAGCTTAAGTGATGATGATAACTTGGCACTCCTCATAAGAAAATTTAAAAAATTCATCAAAAGAAACAAAACAAATCTTATAAAACAAGATGCTAAGAACAAAAATGAGCTAAAAATGGACACAATCATCTACTATGAATGTAAGAAGTCATGGCACTTCAAAAGTGAATGTCCACAACTAAAGAAGAATATGTTAGAACAAAAGAAAAAGAAAACACTCGAAGGCAAATTGAGACGAATCAAGTGCATCAAAAAACGATGAGCAAACCAAGGAAGATGAGATGATAAACTACATTTTAATGACTCTTAACGACAAGGTATGTGACTCAACCGAAACCCATTTATCTTATGATGAATTACTTAATGTTTTTCATGATTTATATGATAATTTTAAATTAGTTGGTAAGAAATATAAATTACTAAAAAATTCATCATGCTTCTCTCTCTAATAAATTTAAAAAATTAAAAAATAAGCATGATAATTGAATGTTAACCTCTTGTACTCAATGTGAAGAGTTAGACTTAGTCCAAAAGGAAAATATGATATTACAACAAATATTAGAAAATTTTAAAATTGGAAACAAATCATGAAACATTATCATTGCCAAAAAAAAAGTCATGAACATAGAAAAGAATGAATCAACTTTGTGAGTAATAACATTCAATAAAAGTCAACTATATTTGTTAAAGGACCCACATTGCATGTTTTCCCTAAAATTAAATATAATTTTTATGGTATATATAGTCATTATGCCTATAAATATTCATTTAAAAAATATAACTCGCATAAATTAGTTTGAGTTTCTAAAAGAACCATAAATAATTTAACACCAATAGTCAAGATAGGTGAGGGACCCAAAGTTAAATGGGTACCTAAAGCAAATCCTCCTTTCTTGTAGATATGTCTATAATAAAAAACTACGAGCAAGAGATGGTAACTTGATAGTGGATGTTTAAGGTACATGATCGGAGATCCAATACATTTCTCTAAACTCACTAACCAAGACGAAGAATATGTCACCTTTGGAGACAACAAAGAAGAAAAAATTATTAACAAAGAAAATATAAGTAACAAATCAAACCTCTTAATTGAAGACATTTTTATTAGTAGATGATTTAAAACATAACTTACTAAGCATTAGTCAATTATATGATAAGGGTTATAACATTAAATTTAAATCTAATGCTTACATTATAGAGATACCACACAAAAATAGATCTATGATTGCCTTAAGGACTAATAATGTGTATACTATTGATCTTGATGATTTTTGTGATGAAACTTGCTTTTCGATTTTAAATGATGATGCACGACTTTGACATACGATATTAGACCATGTAAGTATGAAATTAATTTCACAAATTATACTTGTAAAAGATATGCCTTAAATTAAATTTATCAAAAATAAAATTTAAGATATATGCCAACAAGGTAAACAAATAAAGAGTAGCTTTAAGTCTAAAAATCAAGAACCTCTAGCCTACTACAATTAAGTATTAAATATACTTGGATATACTTCTTGGCACATAAAAGTGATTACTTTAAATGTTTTTTAAGGTTTTGCAAACAAATTCAAAATGGAAAAGGTTTAATGATTTCCTCTATTCATAGTGATCATGATGGTGAATTTAAAAATCATGATTTTAAATATTTTTATGATTCAAATGGGTATGTTCATAATTTCTCTACTAAGAAATCCATAACAAAATAGAGTTGTCGAGAGAAAAAATAGGAGTTTACAAGATATGACAAGGATCAGGCTTAATGAATATAGCCTACCCAAATATTTTTGGATCGAAGCTATTAACACAACATGCTATGTCATGAACACGATTCTTATAAGACCACTACTATCTAAAACTCCTTATGAATTGTAGAACAATAAAAAACCTAATATTTTATATTTTAAAATTTTTTATTGTAAATATTTTATTTTAAATGAAAATGATGCCTTAGGAAAGTTTGATGCAAAATTCAATGGAGTTTTTCTTGGATATTCCTCTATTTCTAAAGCTTATCAAGTTTTTAATAAAAAAACATTGATTATCGAGGAATCTATCCATATTATTTTTAATAAGTTATCCAAATTTAAGAACAATGATCTTGATGATGATCTTTTAGAGTATCATCCTAAGGAGCATCAAAAGGTGTTTGAACTTATTCTTCATTTAAATTTTTTTATGCTAATGTTATCTTTTTATCTCAAATTGGACTTAAATGCATTGATGAATACTCTAAAAGAAAAATAAGGTGTGAAAGCTTATTCCTAGACCTAGTGATCATTTTGTAATTGGTACTAAATGAGTCTTTAGGAATAATAAAAATAACTTCATCAAGTAAAGGTTTAAATATAATATATCCGTTGAAGACCCTATGTTATTGAATATCCAATAAACCCTTGAATTATTGGATCTTATGGATAAGATACAATAAGAGCTAATGAAAAATTTTTAAGTAAAGATGCACTAATGAGGCTTGGTAGTTGAATGAAGATCAAATACCGAATATAGTAAAATCCTGGGTAAATTGACAAGAGTCCTTTATAAATAGGAGGAAATCATCTTTTTTTTTATGTCACCTCCTATACTTTTCTCTTCTTCTCCTCAGCTAACAACTGGACAGCAAGAAGGGTTAAGTTTTCAAGGATATATGATCTCCCTAGATAAATTATCTCCTATAGATCTAAGAATATATGATCTCCCTAAGTAAATCGTCTCCTACATATCTGTAAGTTTTCAAGGATATATGATCTTCTTAGGTAACACGTCTTTTATATACGTATAATCTTTAATTTTGTGGGTTTACGCTCACTAATCTTCGGACAACGATGAAAAACTTGTTTCTGTAAAAAATCTAAACAAATATAAACATGAAAGAAAGCTTATTGATGTATGAAAATACAAATTATTTTTGGATAACATGTCAATGCTCTCAATATGTTAAGATCATTATTGGTCTTAATCTCCTCTTCTCTTGGTCTTAATCTCCTCTTCTCTGTTTATTGTTGGAATCTTCTTCTAAGGTTTAAACGAGTAGTAAGTGTTGAAGACTTCTCATGGCAACTAAACAAAGCTTTTGAGTGGAGCTTTGATCTATTAAAACATGAGGAAGAAGGCTATGATGAAAAGAAATTCTTCCCTCTCTTCTCCACACTGCTATGAGGTTGCAAACTAGTGTCGACTAACTCCCTACTAAAGGTTTCTTTACAAGGTGCGAGGATTACTATTGCCATTATTTCACCCTCCTTGCTTGGTGGCTACCTCGAGTTCTATCATAATCCAAATCTTATTAGGTATTGAATTGAGTTGAGAGGATTACAATTTGTTGGGTTTAGATTTTGGATGACTAAAATAATGTGAGACCGTCCAGATTATAAATGGCTTTTTATACCTAAAATAATTTAGCATATGGGATGATAACATAATAAGGATATATATATATATATATATATATATATATAATAAAATATTAGTTCAATATAAGACTCCCTCTCATATAAGATTTAAAAAACCATAAATAAAATATTTTTAAGATATAAATCAAATTAGTGTTAGAAAGATGATAAAATCAAATCCATCTTCACTGATCCTTTGCATATATATATATTGGGCTACTTAAAATCAGCTATACACAAAATTAAAAGTTTTTAATGTTATTAATATCTATGTTTTGAAATTAAAATTTCCCATAAATATCACACTAATTCAATATAAGATAGATGCATTAATTATGTGACACCATGAGACGTACCACGTCACATTGAGTGGGTCAAAATCTAAGCATAAGTATGTTAGTGTCAGAAGCTGCTTTTGAGAAGTCGAAGCATCTCACCTATTGTATTCAATTTATCAGAACCATTAAACAATTAAGAAAATAAAAAATATATTCCGCCATGCAAGAAAAGTTGACTCGATGTGAAAGTAAATGTCTCATGTAATAATATACCTTCATCTAAATTTGACATATATACATAATCAAAAAGCAGAGATCAAATCAATAGGTTATGATCTCTGGATCATCACCATCAGCCTTCGTACAGTCATCATTTCCTGATAATACCCTAAAAGTAGAAACATACATAAAAAATGACCGGTCCGAGAAGTGTAAACAAGAGGTAGATCCCTCAGAACATGTATAAGAATTCAGCAGAGTGATAACTCAGGCAAGGCTGAAACTATTTAGACTGTTCAATCATTGGGAGCACTGTTTAAGAGAAAACTAATGCAGAAACAACCTTCGTGATCTAACTATCTTCCAAAAAGAGAGGAGCAGACTCTTTGACAACAAATATTACAATGGAATGGAAAGCATCCCTAAACCTACAACTGTCAGAATTGCATGTCAGAAGTTTACAAGACAGATCTCACAATTAATCTTTCTAAATCAAATGAGATACTTTCCAAAGGCAAAGATGGAAGGAAGGAATCCCCCAGAATCAAAAGATAGAGAGAATCAGATGATGTCAGGCCACTACTTTAATCATATCATCTTCACAGGGATTCAATTAAAACATAACAACAACAGTTACTCCTCAGTTCAGGTCTCCATCAATCTTCTAATCTTTCTAAATCAAATGAGATACTCTCCAAAGGCAAAGATGGAAGGAAGGAATCCACCAGAATCAAAAGATAGAGAGAATCAGATGATGTCAGGCCACTACTTTAATCATATCATCTTCACAGGGATTCAATTAAAACATAAAAACAACAGTTTTACTCCTCAGTTCAGGTCTCCATCAATCTTCTAATCTTTCTAAATCAAATGAGATACTTTCCAAAGGCAAAGATGGAAGGAAGGAATCCCCCAGAATCAAAAGATAGAGAGAATCAGATGATGTCAGGCCACTACTTTAATCATATCATCTTCACAGGGATTCAATTAAAACATAAAAACAACAGTTTTACTCCTCAGTTCAGGTCTCCATGAATCTTCCGCATTGTACATGACCTCAGAGGAAAATTATAGTTCTGATCATCCTTGGAGAAGAAAAAATTGAAACAAATGCACAATCAAATAAAAGATAATCATAATTGAACCATGTAGCTTCTGCAACGATCCAGAACCAGAAAAAGAACCATTTTGTGGATAGAATTCCAATCACCCAAGTAGTCATCACCCAACCTGACCTCAATTTAGTATTAATCTTAAGTTAACATGCTGAGACTGAGCAATCCATCATCTAAGTTGCATTAGTGCATGAAAAAGTGGAGCACAAGTTTCATGTATGTTTCTTCATGCTCCCTCGCAACTTGTGCTTCCCTCCAAACCAATAGCCTCCTCCTCCTCCATTATTTCTTAATAGAGCTTTCGTGCATCATCCTCAAATGCACGACTCCACACCATGCTAATGTGATCAGCTTGTTTTCTATCTCCTTTCCTATGGGCATTCAAATCGACACAGTCTTCTCTATTTTTATAGACAACTCAAACCAAATAAAACCAAGATTGGGTTTCATTTGGGCATTTGAGATCGAATGGTAGATTGTCGTATCTATTTACAAGGCTAAACCTAAACTTAGTTTGTGTTATCCCTAATATGGCATTCATCAGTTGACTGGATATGGAGAGACCCCATGATTGATTGAACCGGAATAGATCAAATCACATTACTACAGCAGTCGATTAAAAAACAATGAAAATATTCACTAGACACTGCAGTATGGTAAGATGATTGAAGAAAGATGGAAAACAAAAAGACAGTCATCTGCATTTAAATAGAAGTTGGTAATGCACGAAAAGAACATACAAGATTGGTCTCCTCAGTTCAGGTCTCCATGAATTTTCCGCAGCGTATTTACCCTCGGAAGAACGAAAGTTTTCAATTCTGATCATCAGAGGAGACCATATTAAACCGAATTGGTGAACGAACAAACCAACAAAACAAGAGAAAAAAATTCGAAAAGAGAATATAAAACCACGAGGACTCGATTAAAGATCTAAGAAAAATCAACAAAAACACAATCTTTTCGTGATTGACGAAAGATAACAAGTGAATTCAAGGAGCGGAGGGCGGTGGAGTTGCATCGCATACGACGCTTTCGCCAATTCCGCCGCTGATCTGCAAGGCGAGTGCGGCTCTTCGGTGAAACAACGGTATTTATAGACGCGGAAGAGCGATGCCCTAATTTCGTCAATGAGCGGCGGGTGGGTTTGCCAAAGATAGTGTTTTTAGACGGGGCCACGAGATGTCCCCAAACCTATATTTATGTGATTATTATTTATTTATTTATTATTATTATTGTTATTATTATTATGTTACCAAACCTATATTTAATCGAGTGTGTTTTGACGGAGCACTGTTTATAGAATAAAGAAATTAAAATGCTTCAATTTATAATTAAAATTGAGGAGACAGATATATGAAAATTCTAAAGGGACATCATATTGTAAATGATAATAGTCACCAAAGAAACGTAAAATGATAAAAGAAAAGGCATATGATCCATGTGAAATTAGATAATTTGTTTGATTATGAAAAGCGATTTAAGTTTTTCCTCTATCTCTTCTTATTTAAACCTTCAATAAAAACTATTTCTAATTGTTCCAATGTACAGCCATTGTACAGTGACTTTGGATCCTTGAAGATGTTTCTTAACTGTTTTGCTTTCCGATCCGTACAACATAGTTGACTTCATAATTTTCATTTTAATTACCTTAATTTATTTATATGAATTATATCTTTTTACAAATCTTGGGTTCCATTTAAATAACTGATTAAAAATATCTAAAATTTTTATATGTGAGAACTTCATGTCCATCCACTTTTAATTATATTATCGACCTTTTACTTAAAATTATGTTATGCATATTCAATCTTAGTTTCACTTATTCTAAAACATAAAAAATTTTAAATTTCAAGCTATTGTTATTATACTCATGTTAATTTATCTTGCGGTAATATGAAGTGTTCTCGAAGGATTGTTGGTTTGAATAATCATGTGATGCATAGTATTCGTTGAGATTTTTGGACTCGAGTGAATATGGTGGGTTCAATAGTCTCATGTGAGAAATATGTGAAAGAAAGAAAAAAGAAAGAGGTCTACGACCTATAGAGTAACCATCGGAAGAGAAGGTATAGATATGCTAGAGAAGGACTTTTCGTCGGTAAAGAAGAGGTGCAACCGCTGGTGCAAATCAGACAATGAGGAGAAGAAGAGTGTGTCGTAGCACTCGTACTTAATGAAGTACAACACCGAGACTTTTGAGAAATTCAGAGAGTATATGAATGAAGTAGAGAACCAGACTAGAAAGAGTATTAAGACTCTTCGATCAGATCGAAGAGGTGAGTACTTAAGTATAGAGTTTACTTAGTTCCTCAAGGACCATGGGATATTATCCCAATAGACACCTCCTTATACGCCTCAGCTCAATGGTGTGTCTGAAAGGAGAAATCGTATGACATAGAGACCGCAGCTTACATTCTGAATAAAGATCTAACTAAGTCGGTAGTATCTTCACCATATGATATATGAAAAGGGAATAAGTCCGATCTTAAGGTTGTTAAGATTTTAGATTGCCCTGCCCACGTTAAAAGATACAACCTCGATAAATTGGAATCGAGGATAGAGCGGTGCAAGTTCATGGGATACCCCAAGGAAACTTATAGATATTATTTCTATCATCTCGAGGACCAAAAGGTCTTTGTAGCCAAGAGAGCAGTGTTCCTTGAGAAGGAACATATTATTGACGGAGACAATGGGAGCATGATAGAGTTGAATAAGGTTGGAGAACCTAGCTTAAGCACCACTCTACAGCCCGAGTCTATTCAAGTATCTAATACACAAGTTCCAACTTTACGTAGATCCGACAGAGTGTCCCATCCTCCTGAGAGATATGTGGGACATATTAGAGGAGAGGATGTTGAGGATATTGATCCCGAGACCTACGATGAGGCTATTATTAGTATAGACTCCGGGATGTGGCAAGAAACAATGAATTCTGAGATTGATTTTATATACTCCAATAATGTTTGGAACCTAGTTGATGCACCCAAAGATATTGTACCCATCGATTGCAAGTGGATCTTTAAGAAAAAGATCAGAGTATATAGAAAGGTAGAGATATATAAAGCAAGGCTAGTGGCTAAGGGGTATCGTCAAAGGCAAGGTGTTCACTATGACGAAACCTTCTCACCCGTAGTAATGCTAAAATCCATCCGAATTCTATTGGCTATTGCAACACACTATGATTATGAGATCTGGCAGATTGATGTGAAAACTACATTCCTCAAAGGGAACCTTGAGGAGGAAGTGTATATGTTACAACCTGAGGTATTCATGTTCAAGGACTGCCCAGATAAGGTGTGCAGGTTGCTTAGATATATTTATAGACTAAAGCAAGCTTCCCGAAGTTGGAACATAAGAATTGATGAAGCAATCGGATCTTATAACTTCGTTAAGAACGAAAATGAGCCTTGTGTATACAGGAAGGTAAGTAGGAGCACTATCACCTTTTTGTTGTTATTTATGGATGACATCTTGATCATTGGGAATGATGTAGGAATGCCATACATAGTAAATGCTTAGTTATCTAGACACTTCTCTATGAAGGATTTAGGGGAAGCATCCTATATCTTGGGGATTCGGATCTATAAAGATAGATCCAAAAAGATGCTTGGCTTGTCCCAGTCCAGGTATATAGAAACCATTGTCAAAAGGTTTGGCATGGAAAATTCCAAGAGAGGTCTCATACCGATGAGACATGGGATATCATTTTCTAGAAGTATGTCCCCAAAGACTCCTGAAAAAAGGGTGAATATGAATATGATACCTTATGCCTCAATGATATAGTCTATCATGTATGTCATGCTATGTACTAGGCCTGATATAGTGCATGCTCTGAGTATCACAAGCAGGTATCAGGCAGATCCAGGTTTGGAGTACTAGAAAGCAGTAAAGTGTATCCTTAAGTATTTGAGAAGGACTAAGGATCTTTTACTAGTATATGGAGGTAGTAGCCTCAGGGTTGAAGGCTACATAGACTCAAGTTTTCAGTCCGATATCGATGTTAGGAAGTCAAATTTAGGGTATGTGTATACCCTAAATGGGGGAGAAATGTGCTAGAAAAGTTCCAAGCAAGATACTACTGCTAACTCGACCACAAAGGCGGAGTATATTGCTGCAGCATAGGTAGTAAAAGAGGGAGTCTGGATGAAGAAGTTCATCACAGATTTGGGAGTCGTGCTAGGTAGCAAGGAGTCGATTTCCTCATATTGCGACAACTATAGGGCAATTACTCAAATAAGGGAACCCGGGTCTCATTAGAAGTGTTCTGAGGAGGTTCCAGCTTATTAGAGAGATCATGACCCAAGGAGATGTAGTAGTGAAAAAAGTTTCATCCGAAAATAACATTGCAAATCCACTGATAAAGCCGTTGTCTCAGATTGTCTTTGAGCGTCATATGAGTCTGATGAGGATTAGACACATAGGTGATTGGTTTTGGGTTAAGTGGGAGATTGCTGGTCATAGGTGCCCAGCAAGCCAATCACATGAGTGATGACACGTGTGACTTGACACAAAATCTCTTTTTGCTTATTATATTTTGGCATTTATCACTTTATATTGACTATTGCATATATGCATGTATATATTATGATGTCCTTAGATCTGTGCAATGGGAATCGGATCATGATGAGATCATGATAATTAGACCGATTCACCTTTAAACACAGATCCTAAATAATTCCGGTCATAGGTTACTCAAGAGGGACATTAAGATAACCGGATAGATTGGTGTGCTATATACCTGTCCATATGATGAATGCAGTTGGTCTCATAACTGCTCGTGTGGGGACACTAGGGATATAGTACAGGTGCTCATTGGAGAATGAGTTCACTGATTGATCCGCTTACGGAATGTTGGATGGTTGATGATGCCTTATTGTCATACAGTAATTTCATAGTCCTAGTGGTATATCTGGTCCTTAGACTTGAGACACCAAGGATGTCCTATATGACTGCTTCATTCTTTGATACCAGACTTATAGGTTTAGATGTCCCAAATCTAGTATAACCGGTCATTGGGAGTGACAGTCAACCTTACGAGGGTTATTGAGTATCGATAGAGGATCATCCACTCGCGACGTCATGAGAAGAATATCCTATATGTTCTTGCTCAAACAAATCCCTAGCCATGGTCATTCGGATTGAGAGAGAAAGAGTTCTCCGGGATAATCCGATTAGAGTGAGACTTGAGTAGAAACCGTACGGGTCTGACAACACCATACCCCGTATACGATCTTTGAGATATTAGATGGATGAGGGACTATAGGTACACGGTAACTAAGGACAGATAGTTCTAATGGATTGGATTCCTCTATATCGTTTGGGGGCTACGGCATAGTGGCCTAGTAAATCCATAGTAGATGAGTCAAGTGAATTATTATGGAGATAATAATTCACTGAGACAGAAGGAGTTCTGAAAGGTATGACTCACGGCTAACTCAATATTGGGCCTAGATGGTCATACACATATGGTAGGCATTGCGATGAGTAGAGGTTCGGATATAAGATATCCGTCGAAACCCCTAACTTATTGGATATCCAATAAGCCCTTGAATTATTGGATCCTATGGATAAGATCCAATAAGAGCCCATAAGAGATTATTTGTAATCATATCAAATATTTAGGTTATGAATTGATTTTATTTCCTTACTTATTATTATAATTTAAGGAAATCTTAATCTACTTCCTTGTTTGTTGATATGAATTAAGAAAATAACTATTAAGTATTCCAAATATGATGATATCATATTTGTTAGTATATTAAATAAATATAAAAATTAAAATAAATTTTCCTTAATAGAGGCTCACCTCCTCCTATTTAAAGGGAGGGATTTCTCTCCTTCGTTCCTCACCTAGTCGAGCCTGGCAACGGGAGGAACGAGGAGTTACACCCTGTTGACAAGAGGTAGGTTTCCCTACCTTTCTTAAATTTAAAAGTTTTAGCTTTTATTTTGATTCTTTAAATGTTGAAAGTTTTATAGTTTGAAAAATATGTATCAATTCTTTAAATGTCAAAATTTTTGCATTAAAGTAATTAGTTAAAGTTTTCATAATATTCTTTGACCCATGATTAAGGTTTTTATTGTAGAGTTAAATATGTTAAAAATGTATTTGTTTTATAAGATACTTCATGTATTACAGTTTATCTTTAATCTTATCTGGATTAAAATCTTGTTAGATTAGAATATGTTATCTAAAATCCTTTTTGATATTCTTTGATTTGAAATTTAAAATATATTATTCTGAATGATTTAAAATATGACTAGAATATGTTGAAATTTTATATGTGTTGAAGACATGATTTTTTATTTAAATTTAGAAGGTTATTTCCTTGTATTAAAACTTATCTCCCAGTCCCTCTTTTAATGTTTTATGATTTCTAGTCAAATTTAGAACGTTATTTCCTTGTATTAAAGCTTTTCCCCTCATTTATCTTTTATTACATTATTATGTTTTTATTTATATTGTTAATGGGTATATGCTATGATATGAAATTGAACATTAATTGGAATGAAATTGCTCACAGGCCAGGCCCAACCCACGGGTCAGGCCTTGGCCCGTAGGCTACCCCAGCCCAACCATTATGGGCGATCACATGCGACGCACATGACTAGTCCATGGGCCAGGACTGTGCCAGTTTTGTGTAATGCATGCTCAATCATATATAATGCACATGACCAGTAGATGGACTGGCTCAATTTAGCCCAATATTATTGTTGAACTTGAGCTCAAATATTGATTGAACTAAACTAGACTTGATTAGTCTATATCAATTCAGGGTGATTCTAAATTGATTGACTTATTCAAGTTAGGTTAACCTAAATTGAACTTAATCTAATCTAAATTATACTAGTCTAGGGTGGTTTCAGACTAGTTAAATAAGGATTAGAGATAAGTTCAGTTAGACTCTAGTAAATCGAGTTCAATTGAATCGATTAAACTAGAGTTCAAGTCAATTGAGGGCTAATTTATATTATTTGATATTGATGATATTTGAAAGAGACATTTTAAATATATTATTTCATCCCGAAATGGACATGACTAGTGTGAGATTATATTATTTTCCTGCCGAGAGCAGGTAGGGCGATTCCCTTCGGGGATTAGTGGGCCGTCTGACGTGGCGGCTGGACGGTTCCTCCATCCGCTATTGGGAGGAACGTGTCCCCACTTTGGCGGGTGTGGGGCACCACTCCATCCGCTGTTGGGAGTGCGATATGAGTTTGCCTCCATCCGCTGTTGGGAGAATACAAACTCATCCCGTAGGATAAAGCCTCTCCATCCGCTGTTGGAGGAGTGCTCCTTCGGGTACTTGATATACGCTAATGGGATGATTGATTGAATTTTGATCATGTATACATTTTGAGTTGACTTTTGGGGTTCCTACTCAGCGTTGCTGAATTTTCTTTGTATTTTTATTTTCAGAGCAGTCTCCCTCTAGTACTAAATCGGATTCCAATAGAGAACGGACCTTCCTCTACCGCTAGGTAGAGCCACTTGGATGATTCTTGAAGTTAACATCATTGTGTTTACTTTTTATTTATGATTCGATGAATAAATGGATTGTAATAAATGAATTGTAATAAATGTTTATGAATGATGAATAAAGTGATGTTTATCTATTTGGCCTAAATGTGTGGAAAGATATATATATATATATATATATATATATATATATATATATATATATATATATATCCAGGATGTGACATTATTGGATAGAGATCCATTAATCTGAGAGGCTTGGATAATTAGATACAAATCCAAAACCCAATGGGGGAGGATCTATTAAGGTTTGACATGGGACCTCTATAAATAAGAGGGATTCAGTGGTTCATAGGCCAGAGCATTTGCTTGCATCTCTTATTCTCCTTCACCTCTCCACCTCAAAGCTGGCCTAGAGTTTTGAGGAGTATCATCACAGCCCTGCTGTGTGGATCACCACTAGAGGGGAGGACTCTTAACCTCTTTCATCCTCTCCTAGAGATCTACAAGGATTTAGGGATATACGATCTCCTTAGGTAACACAATCTATTCTATACGCAGTTTATTTCACGAATTTTTATGCACCAATCTTCGCACGACGACGAACATCTCTTTGGGAATAGAGGATTTTGTTTTTTATTCTTTTGCTGCACATGTGATGTCGCCCCCAAGATTTCTCAACAGTTGGGAGTCCATTGGAACATTATCGAGAGATCGTCGGAAGTTCGCCGGAAGCTCACCGGAAGAAACCAAGTCTAACCAGACTTAATTTGCTTAGAATATGTCTTAATAATCATATTTAGCATATAATTAGAGTTAGGATTGGGAGGTAATCCCACTAACTCAATTAGAGGCCAATTGGGCCCTTAATAGGGCTGAATTAGGCTGGATTGAACAGCTCATTCAGCACCTGAAAGCCCAACCAACGGTGGCACCACTTAGGAGACAATCTCTCGAGTTATCTGGGTGGTGGTACCATTAGCAGTGAATGCTGTAAGCAGTGGTACCACGCTTGTCAAGCGATGGTACCGCCCAGTGTCATAGCAACAGCAATAGTACTACCCAGTAACCGTGGTGGTACCGCCAGTATCCCGAAATCCAGGGATGAGACCTTTTTAGGCTCCAAGTTTAAATTAAATTAAAGCCTATAAATACCCCTCTCATCCCTAGTTAACTAACACAAGCACAAATAATTTAAAAAGGAAAAACACTACGGTAATCTCTTGTGAGAATCCTCCTCTTCTAGTCTAAGTGTTAGAATAGTTTGAGAAAGGAGTGAGTGCTTGTAAAGATTATCTCCAAAACCTATGAAAAGGAGAATAGGGGTGTAAGAAGGAGGTTGATATTTGCCTATTAAAGGAAGATTGATAGTGGATGTCAGTGGCCTCGACGGAAGAGGAATCGGTGGAGTGGATGTAGGTCACGATGACCGAACCACTATAAAAATCTGGTTTGCATTTCTTTTGTGTAATTTATCTTACTATAAACCTCCTTATTTGCTTACTGCTTTCAATATGTTTATGAACACACTTTCAAGTTAAGCATCTTTTCAAAATCGATTTTCAATGTACGAAAGAATTTTTTAGAACCGACGTTTTTATCGCTGCACTAATTCACCCCCCCTCTTAGTGTCGACTCATTCCTAACAGTTGGTATCAGAGCCTCGTGATTTTTTATTTGGTTTAACATCCAAGAGAAATGACTCTTTTCGGCTTTCAAGAGGGTCACTCTCTCATTCGTCCTCCCTTGTTCAATGGGATGAACTACACATATTAGAAAACTCGAATGAGAGTTTTCTTGCTCTCTTTGGATTTGAACTTATGGAATATTGTCGAAAGAAGTTTTCAAAGGTCTTCTCTTCCAATGAACCATTGGAATGATTTGGAGAAGAAGAATTTTTCTTTAAATGCGAAAACTATGAATGCTTTGTTTTGCGCCTTAGATAAAAATGAATTTAATCGTGTTTCTATTTGCGAAACTGTACACGATATTTGGCATACTCTTGAAATCACACATGAAAGCACTAGCAAAGTTAAAGATTCAAAAATCAACTTTTTGATGCATGATTTTGAATTGTTTCATATGAAACCAAGTGAAATCATTGGAGATATGTACACCCATTTTACGGATGTCGTCAATGGTTTAAAAGCACTTGGTAGAAGTTTTTCGGATTTTGAACTTGTAAACAGAATTTTATGTTCTCTTAATAAGAGTTAGGATCCAAAAGTAACCATAATACAAGAGGCAAAAGATCTCAATAATTTTTCACTTGAAGAACTTTTTGGTTCATTAGTGACATACGAAATGATGCATAATATACAAAACGAACTTGAGGACAACTTTCCAAAGAACATGAAGGATTTTGGACTTAGAACAATCGAAAACCACTCGAGCATAAGCTCAAGTGATTGTAAACTTGAACTCCTCACTATGAAATTTTAAAAGTTCATGAAACAAAAATTAAAGAACAAAAGAAACACAACTACTTGCTATGAATGCAAGAAGAGAGAACCACTTTGGGATGAATCGAGTGCATCTGAAGACAAGGAGGAAATCGATGAAGAAGAAACGATGAACTTCGCTTTGGTGACTCTCGACAATGAGGTAAACAACTCAAACAAAACTCCCTTAGTTTACTTTGAAATTATTTGATGTTCTTCATGAGTTGTTTTTAATTTAGTTTAAAAAATTATATAATTTTTTTTAAATTACATGTTTAATGTTGTAATAAAAATGTAAAAATTAGGATCATGTTAGTAATTTTAAAAATGATAATGAAAATTGTATGTTTTATGTTAAAGGAATAAAATGTTAGATTTAAATCTAATGATAATCCTATGTATGTTTTTCAAGAAGAAATAATGTGTATCTTGATGATTTCCGATTTTGATTAAAACCATGCTTGATGTATCAATGAAAATGTTAAGAGGTTTGATATCATGCTAATGTAGAATTATGCATGATGATTTTTATGATTCATGGCCTATTGATCTTTGTCGCAATGAAAATTGCTTTTTCGGTTATAAATAAGATGGATGGTTTTTATGACGAAACTTATTTTTCGATCCTAAACGTTGATGCATGTTTTTATTTGGCATAAATGAAAAAGGCATGCTTATATGAAATCAATCTTATGAATTAAATCACTAAAAAGAAAAAAGCTTTCTCCTTGAAAAATTTCTCTATTTTATTGACTTTTCAAAAATGAGAGACTAATGAATCTTTTTTTTATAATCTCTTGAAAATGATTTTGATTTGACGATTTAAATTTGAATGAGCTTTAGCTTGATTTCTTGGAATTACTTAAGATTTTTTTTAATGAAGATCTCTTCTTTGTACTCCTATGATTTTTCTTGATATTTTACTAAAGAGGAGATTTTCTATATAAATCATAAGATTTCTTATGCATGAATTGAAATCTTTTTTCCTATGTTTCCTTTTGCGATTTACTAAAGAGAATCTCTTTTTTAAAATTCATGACTTAAAATTTTATTTGAATATCTTTTATTATTTTATTTCCTACGATTTCTCTTTGAATATTTAAGAGGAGATTTGTCAAAATGAATCATGTCTTTTGGTATTCACATGATCTCATCTTTCATGATATGATTTTTTTGTCTTTGTATAATTCCTTGTATTCTTGAAGTATATCTCATCACCTAATTCTTCTTGATATTTCATGTGATGATATGAATGCATGAAATACTCATGATATTATTTTGATGATCTAAAATGATATAAATTTGCTAGCTTATGAGTATCATATATGATATGATAATTGATTTATTTTTAGTATCATGCATAGAGTAAGGATGATATGTAAAGTTTTAAAATTGTGCAAGTTGTAAATTGAAAACATATAGAAATAAGGTTGATACTTTACCTTTGTCATGATGTGAAGATTGATAAAAAGGAAAAAGAATTACAACATTGTATTATTCCCTTCTATTTGACAATGACATATGGGGAGCAAATTTTGCTAGCTTGCATACTTCAAGAAGAAGCAAAAAGTTTTCTCATCTCAAAAATAAGAAATGCTATCTTGCAAAAGTGATATATTGCCTATCTCAAGAAGCAAAACTTACAACTTGCACGTTGCAAAAGGAAGCAAGAATTGCTAGCTTGCACACTTGAACAAGAAAGCTATCTTGCATTTGCTTTCGAAATATTACTAACTTACACTTTCTAAAATAATGAAAAAAAATTTTTTTGCTAGCTTGTATGTTATAGAACATGCTACCTTACTACCTTACATATCTAAAACTTGATAGCTAATATGATGTGGCACTTGCTAAATTAGCTAGTTTGCATGATGATTAAACTTGAGATTTATTATGCAATGATTTGAACTGTAATGTCTCAATCACTTAATAGTTGGACTTCTTCTTTTTGTTGATGATAAAGGAGGAGAAGTATGATGATGTTATGCATAAATTTATGATAACATGTTACTTGGATTTTTGAATCCAAGAGTTCTATCAATATGACATATTGATTGGGGGAGTTTGTTTAAACTTCGGGAGTTAAGGTTAACTCTATCATCAATTGGTTGTCATCATCAAAAAGGGGGAGATTGTTGAATCTCGAATTTTGATGATGAAACCAATTGATAGTATTTATGATTTAATCTGCGTTTTGAGTGACGCATAATGCTTCGATCAGGGAGAGACAATTAAAGCAGGAAGAATCATGTTGGGTCGAAGGAAAACATGTTAGAAGATTAGACGTCGCGCCGAAGAATCGGTCGACATATCGGCAGAAGGCTTTAGTCCATGGATTCGGGCATTGGGCCAAGAAGAGTGGATATTGCGCCAAGGATATCAGAGTTGCGGAGGTTAACTAGCCGATTGGGCAATAAGTCGTAAGAGAGGACGAAGCGTCGATGGACCAATGACATGCCGGACAACATGATTCATACTTAGTAATAATTGTCTAGATCAAAGTATATTTTATGTATGCAGGATTAATTACAATAGCAAGGCATAAAAGCAAAATGAAGTCCCGAAGTCAAGAACGTGATTTCATTGGGAGTTCGAAAGTTCGTCAGAAGTCCGGACATTCGTCAGAAGTTCTATCAAAATTAACCGAGAAGTCCTGGATCTTGCCAAAGAAGCTCATCGGAACTTGTCAAGAAGATCGTCGTGAAGTCCAAGAGCTTGCTAGGAGTCCGCCGGAACATTGCCGAGAGATCGTCGGAAGATCGCTGGAAGCTCACCGGAAGAAACCAAGACTAACCGGAATCGATTTGCTTAGAATATGTCTTAAGAATTGTAGTTAGCACATAATTGGAGTTAGGATTGGGAGGTAATCCCACTAACTCAAGTAGGGGCCAATTGGGCCTTTAACATGGCAAAATTAGGCCGAATTGAACAGCCCATTCAGCACCTGAAAGCCCAACCGACGATGGCACCGCTAGGGCTGGCGGTGACACCACCTGGGAGATAGTCTCCCGGGTTATCTGGGCAGTGGTACCGTTGGTAGTGAATGCTGCCAGTAGTGGTACCGGCCAATGTTAGACCAGTGGTGGTAGTACCGCCCAATAATGGTGGTGGTACCGCTAGTACCCCGAAATATGAGAATGAGACCTTTTTAGGCTCCAAGTTTGAATCAACTTGAAGCCTATAAATACCCCTCTCATCCTTGGTTAAGTAACACAAGCATAGATAATTTAAAAAGGAAAAAACGCTGCAGTAATCTCTCGTGAGAATCCTCCTCTTCTAGTCTAAGTGTTAGAATAGTTTGAGAAAGAAGTGAGTGCTTATAAAGGTTGTATCCTAAACCTATAAAAAAGAGAAGAGGGGTGTAAGAATGAGGTTGATCTTCACCTATTAAAGGAAGATTGATAGTGGATGTCGGTGGCCTTGACGAAAGAGGAATTGGTGGAGTGGATATAGGTCACGACTACCGAACCACTATAAAAATCTGGTTTGCGTTTCTTTTGTGCAATTTATCTTATTACAAACCTCCTTACTTGCTTACTGCTTTTAATACGTTTACGAACATGCTTTCAAGTTAAGCATATTTCTGAAATCGATTTTTAACATACGAAAGAATTTTTTAGAACTGACGTTTTTACCGCTGCACTAATTCACCCCCCCCTCTTAATGTCGACTCATTCCTAACATTATTTAGCCCCTAGAGGTCTTATCTATTTATAGGCGAGAGCAGAGGCTCTAGGATTTAGTATGAGAGTTCCTCTCAGCAAAGTTATCTCTTAAGGAATTCTATTTTAACATGAACTTCTTTTCTATTGGCTAATAACCATAATCAGAGTCTAATCATATCTATAATATATCTTTCGTAATTAAATAGGACCATAATCTAACAATAAATATAATATATAATATAATTATATTATATATATATATATATATATCACACATGAAATATATGAATTAATTATGTAATTATGATGGATGGATAAAAAGTTTGTACATGTTAACATTTTACGTATCTTGAATTTATTATTCAAGTAAAAGATTAATTAAAAATATTATTTATAAAGAGAAAAATTAGATGACTTAAGTAGCAATTTAAATGTTTTAAATGGTCACTAAGTGTCTATACAATTGAAGACAATTTTTATAAGATAGATGTTACATTAAATATGAAATGTAAGCATTGAACTGTTAACAAAAAATATATTTGGTTTTGGGATAACATTGTTAACATGAATACATGAAGATACTAAGAAATTAAAAAAATATTTTTATATAAAAAAATAAAGTCTTGATGAAGAAAAAATGAAGTAAAAAAAATCATATAATATGCCATAAATATTTTAAAAAAAGATATGAATAAAATTCAGAGCCAATTAATGTTGGTGGTGTAACAAGAACTAGAAAAATATTCTTAAATTTTTATTATGGATAATAAAAATTTATTATGGTTTTTTTTTTAAATTTCATATACCCTCATTTCCAAACTATGCATTGAGAGTTCATACTTTTTAAAATGACAAAAATACTAAGAGCTAACAACTTTGATTTTTAAGCTTGTAGATCAAAACGATCAAATCGGTTCGATGTTAAACCAAACGGGTTATAATATTTTCGAATAGGATCACATTATTTTTAGTTTGATCAAATTGATTGTAGTCTCTTATTACATTGTTACGATGTTATAATATTATCTTATTTTTAAATAAAGTTATATTTTCTTTTACTGAATCGAAAATGCTATAATCTTATTTAATTCAAATTTATTAAAGTTTCATAAAATATTTTAGAATTTCAAATATATATTCTTATTTATTCGGAACGAAAACATGCTACAAAAAAATTAAAATCTATAGAAACCTATAAAAAATATAATTAAGGAATAATGATTCAAAATATAATAAAAACTAACTTATCATCCTTACTGGGGTTTTGAATATATATTCTTATCGGTTTAGATACAAGAAAATGCAAAAAAAGAAAAACTTAAGTTATATTTTGCTCATACTGTTTTTAATACCTCCATAATATAAGCATATACAAAAATTATTGAATCTTGGATTTTGATGATGAAACCAATTGATAGTATTTGTCTGTGTTTAAGTGACGCAGGACTAGCTTCGATCAGAAAAGATAAATCGATTAAAGCATGAGGAATCAAAAGCTGGGCCAGAGCAAATATGTTAGAAGATTGGATGTTGGGCCAGAGGATCGGTCAACGTGTCGGTAAAAGGCTTCGATCTGTGAATTCTGGCATCAGGCCAAGAAGATCAGACATTGCGCTAAAAAATCATATGTTACGAGAAGACAACATGTTGATTAGGCAATATGTTGAAGGAGAGGACGATGTGCTAAAGGATCAGATGAAGCGCTGGAAGAACCAATGACATGTCGGACAACATAGGATTCACTTATAATTAATTATGTCTAGATCAAGTTAGTTTAGAGTCTAATTAAATCAGTTTAGAATGTAATTAGCTCAACTCAATTAGGGGCCAACTAGACCCAAGTTTGGATTGTATTGAGCCAAATGAAAAAGGCCCAAATAGTGATCAAATAGGTAAAACTGTCGTGGCATAGTCTCCGAGACCGTGTCAGGCGATGGTACCATCGGTCTGGGCGGTAGTACTGCCCAATTGTCACGGACTTAGCTAGTTTTGCCTAAGTCATGCGGCACCTTTGCGTGTCCGTCCGCAAAGGTCAGCCTCCCCGAAACCTCCCATGGTCCCTTAGGACCCACAAAAGAGAGAACGGGTTAGAGAAAATGTCTCATTCAAGATCCACAAGCAAACATTTCCGAAAAACACTTCATAGACAATGCAAACTACAAACAGACTTTACAAGCTCTGAACAGTTGCACAACAAAGGGTCAAAATGGTCCATTACAAATCGAAAATCTTTCACAAGTGTTCACATGACACAACCTTTATTTACAAGCCTAAAGCGGCCACCAAACTCAACTAAAATAGGACTATTAAACCTTCGGTTGTCCCTCTACATTCTGTACAAAACATGAACATACCAAAAGATACGAACATACATAAGCATTATATCAAACATCCTATTTTGAAGTTTGTCTATGACATTCTCCTCACATATTCCTTCGATGTCCTCGTCGAAGCCTTTGTGAACACTACAACTCCTCACCTTTGCTGAGTCTTCAATCTTCTGCTCCAGCTGCAATGCGCCTCTTGGCTCCCAACTGCTCTCCGCTGTTGTTTTTGAGTAGTCAAACCTTTTGATCCACCATGCTACTTCAACTCGCCAATGACTCTGACTCTAGTGTGGGGTTGGCTAAGTTGTGTTGATCCTTATTGGTTCTTGCGGATCCTCCAGATGATGGAAAAGACCATTCTTACTATGCACCAGTCTCTCAAATGTCTCATGCTGCTTGAACTGGGTGGATGCTTGTTGGAGCTTTAATGAGCATCGTCTCACAAACTTATGAAGTTTTGGGTCCTTCCTCCATAAAATCCATTGACTCTTCTTTCACTTAGTTGTCACTTCCTAGTAGATTCGTATCACTTCCGCTTTCGATTAGTATTTCGTTGGGAAATGAAGCGGACAATCTACTCTCAATAGCACTGATCACCATTGGTGAGGATTTGACAACTAATGTCTTCTATTATCTTCGAAGGGTCTTTTAACCTGTGCAAAGCTCCTCTGCTGGATAGAGAAGAGAATTGGGGTACTTGGTTTCGCCCATTCTCTTAAGAGTTGAGAAGGCAAAGGTTACTTAACTTCGCCCGCCTCCTCGAGGTTGTACTCCATGCATCGAGCTGGTTACTGGCCTTCGCCTGCTCTTTGCTCACACTTCTGAAGCACTTGAAGTGTTTGCACTCCTTGCGTTGAGTTAGTTACTGTAATTCACCTTCTCAATGCCATCGAACTTCTGGAATGTAGGAAGTTTTCACCCCAACTTAGAGTAATTTTCTAATAGATTTGGTCGCCTATGGGATTGTACCGTCTTATCCATCAACCCTGTCACTTACTCCACTGAGTAGCAAAGGTACAGCACCACGTGCTGCCTGCTTCGTTCCTTGGTCATGCACTCTTGCCTGACCCGAAGTTTTTCACTTTCGGCTATCTTGATGAGAAGCTCGTTGACACTGGTCTTGTGAAGTTCCTTGGCCTCTGCCCTTCAGCCTTGTCTCGGTACTTGGAGTTTGTCTCTGCATGCTCCACCTTCTCGGCCCCTTTCACGACCAAGCTTTCTCCCTCCATGAGAGCAAGGGATCAATGACTTTCATGGAAGTCCCGCCTCTGCAGTACCATGGCGCTGCCATGCCCATGACCCTACTATCCATCGCCTCACATATGCATCCCTTTTCTTCACGATCAGTAGATATGTCTCTGTGGCACTCCTCTGAGTCCACCTCCATTCTAACTGATGCTTGATTTTGAGTAGCTATGCCCCTCTGGACTCGTCGTCGCTTCCTCACCCCTTTCGACCCTTGCTTCGACACCACTGTATTCTCCAAGTAGCTCTCTTTAGTCGATGAAAAGATAGACTACAACTCCCATGCATAGCCTCTGCCATCACGTTGTAGGATTTGCACCGATTTTGTTCTCCTTAGCTTCCTTGGTAGCAACGTTCGCTTACTCGACCTTATCCTCTGACTTGCCAGGCTCCCTTAAGTGAATATGGGCTCTGGAGCAGTCCAACTCTCCAACTGCTTCGATCATACCTCTGCATGATCAAGTCTCTCCCATGGGACTCACTGGTACTTATATTCGAACTTTTCTCTTGGTGGAACACAGCCCCCATATGCTGATGACTAAGGCTTTCATCCGATGCAAAATTCGATGCACGCACGGAAGACCCGTCTCTGCGATACCATGGCCTTCACTCCTTGAATCTATAGCCCTTCTTACCGTCGTGTTGTTCACCGAAGTGGAGCTTCCAGTAGCTCCCGATCATACCTCTGTATGATCTAGTCCCTCACGGGACTATGTCGTGTGTATCGCATTGCCACGAACTGTTCCACCATGATCTGTTGCACCATGTCGCCTCCTGGTGACATCTCTATTGCATTATGATCCTTGTGGGATGAACTTGAATTGTGATCCCTCCATGTGTGGCCTTTGTCAATACATCGCAGGGTCTCTTCCACCTTCAATTTTGTTCGCTCCTTTGGCAATCGACTTTCATCCACCCACTATTGGGTCACACCTAGATGAAGCACCGCTCTAGGACAGTCCGTCGCCTAGTAGCTCCCGAAATCCCCCGACTTTGCTACAATTAGTACACCATTATCTGGATCCTGGGCCTCTGCCCCTACCAGCACAATCTTCGCTATGCACTGCTTCCTTCATGGCAACTTGAATGGCAACACTGTGGCATATTTTTCAAGAGTACCTGCCTCCGCATCCTCTTGCCCCGTGCCAAGGCCTTCTGAACCTAACTTCACCTCCGCAAGTTGAGTTGCCTTAGTTCCTCCATCAAATGCTTCTCCGAGATAAAGTGCATGTGCCTAGAAGCTCCCTTCGCCTTTGGCACCATGCAAGATGAGTCCGCTCTATCAGAATGAAGGACCCATGGAACAACATGATCTTGCTCTTGCCTCTACAAGAGTTTATGTCCTTGATCTCTATCCAAGGAAAGCACTGTGCCTCCACTCCATGTTCCATCTTCTATGTTGGCTCCCTTCATGCGGCTTGGGTACTTTGCCAAGTTATACCCAAGTTACTCCACTCATCGTTTTTGCATTGAGTTAATGGTGGCACTCGTGCCCACCATTCCACGGGTCAGCCCTCCCTTGAGTCCGATCTCCATATCGACTCCCAATGTGCCTTCATTTGTCTTGCTTTAGGTTATTCCCCCACTTGATCTCGCAATGCATCCACCAATGTATTATCTCAAGCGAGATCATGCGACGACTCCTCGCCGCTTGCTCGGTCTATTGAGCTTTGTGGAGTTGTTGTTTATTAAGGTGCTCTTTCACAACGTGTGCGGTCTGTTGCATATGATTCTCTCTCTGGAGAGCTGGGAATTATCCCTCCTGGATATCTATTCCGTTGGAGCAACATCTCTCTTCATTTCGGAGACCACTATCCCCTTGGACTACTCTGATTTGCTGAACAAACTGTGCATTGTTCTGCCTCCTGCAAATGCACTTGCTAGATTGTGACTCCACACCAATACAGCTCTCGCTGCACCACTCAAGGCCTAGCAACATGCTGAACTCGCTGCACACATCAGCCTCTTACGGACATATCCTTCACATGCCGAAGAGAAAGTTTCAATGCTCCATGGTGCCGAGTTTCGATCGCATTGGGATGGTCGCGAACATTCCAATGCATTGTTCTATCCCCTTGGACTACTCCGATTTACTGAACAAACTGTGCATTGTTTTGCCTCCTGCAAATGCACTTACTAGATTGCGACTCCACGTCAATACAGCTCTCGTTGCACCACTCAAGGCCTAGCAACATGCTGAACTCGCTGCACACATCAGCCTCCTACGGACGTATCCTTCAGATGCCGAAGAGAAAGTTTCAATGCTCCATGGCGCCGAGTTTCGATCGCATTGGGATGGTCGCGAACATTCCACCGTTTGCATACAAGCCCTTGCATGAGTACCGAATTCTTCGAGTTAGCAATTCCCCTCACCTCTGTGAGTTTTGCATAACTCTTTCGGTCATTAAGCAACTTATTCCACCTTGCATGGTCTCATCCTTTACTAAGTGCCTCGCTTGCCTTGAGAACCATCTAGTATAGTTGTCAACGTTGAGCCGTAGCTCAAACTCATCCATCTCAACCTTTGTGTGATCCATATTCTTCCAAGCTTACTTGTTCTCGTGGTGCCTCTTGCGCGAAGGGTTGGTCATTCCTTTGAATGCCAAACTTAGATACCCGCTCCTCCGAGCGACTCCTTTTCCCTACATTTTAATGCTCGTTTTCCCCCAAACGGTCGCACGTGTGCTAACTGCCCTCAATGCAGCCCCGCTAGGTCCCCCACATTTGCATGCCAAGTGTTTCTACGAGTGCTTGTCCCACTCTGATACCATCTGTCATGGACTTAGCTGGTTTTGCCTAAGTCGTGTGGCACCCTTACGTGTCCGTCCGCAAAGGTCAACCTCCCCGAAACCTCCCATGGTCCCATAGGACCCACAAAAAAGAGAACAGGTTAGAGAAAACGCCTCATTCATGATCCACAAGCAAACATTTCCGAAAAACACTTCATAGACAAATGCAAACTACAAACAGACTTTACAAGCTCTGAACAATTGTACAACAAATGGTCAAAATGGTCCATTATAGACCGAAAATCTCTCACAAGTGTTCGCATGACACAATATTTATTTACAAGCCTAAAGCAGCCACCAAACTCAACTAAAATGAGACTATTAAGCCTTTGGTCGTCCCTCTACATTCTGTGCAAAGCATGAACATATCAAAAGACACGAACATCCATAAGCATTAAATCAAACATCATATTTCGAAGTTTGTCCGTGATACAATGGCAGGGTGTCAAGCGGTGATATCGCTAGATTAGACGGTGGTACCGTCCAATGTCAGTGCTGCAAGCGATATACCACTAGGACTCAGAAAACCCTGGATGAGACCTATAAATACCCCTCTATAGAAATAAACTTAGCATGTTAATGATTCAAAATATAACATGCAACAAAATATAATAAAAAACATAACATTTATAGAAACCTATAAAAAAATATAATTAAGGAATAATGATTCAAAATATAATAAAAACTAACTTATCAACCTTATTGGGGTTTTGAATATATATTCTTATCGGTTTAGATACAAGAAAATGCAAAAAAAAAAAAAAAAACTTAAGTTATATGTTGCTCATATTGTTTTTAATACCTCCATGACATAAGCATATACAAAAATATGGAAAAAAAAAACACTGATCGAAAAAAAAAAGGAGAAACGAACAAAAAAAATCCAAAATAAGAGTTTGTTTTTTTTGGACTCACCGAATGATTATATGAGATCAATGATAGTAAAAGATATATCCAAAAGCTCTTTAGGTAAAATAGAATAATATCACTTGTTATTATTGTACCCTCAAATATTGCACTATGTTGTGTTGAGAAATAAATATGTTGTTATGGTTAAGCTGGAAATTATCGAAGGAAGCTGCCTCGACTGTTTGAATATACTCTTTCTCTTCTTTTTTTCCTCAGTGATAAGATTTCGTGGCTTTAACACTATGTTAGGATAACTCTAAAATGTTTATAAGGGAAAAATACATCGAGCAAGAAAGAAAGAAAGAAAATGATAGGTAATGTTTTTCTCTATTTTCTCTACAAACATCCACTCTCAATCATAAAAAAAAAAAGAAAGAACATTAAATATAACATTTCATACATGATGCTCTCAAATCAAAACAAATATCAAAATTAACTATTGGATGAATAAAAAACAAACTTTACAAAAAAAAAAAAAATTGTGGTCGAGATATAAATGATGGTGTGGTTGAATAAATATTATTTAACAAATAATAATTCAAGGATAGTTTCAATGGATGATAATAAATATTAAAAAATAATAAAAATTTGAATGAGCTTTATTTGAATTTTATAATATTATCTTACACAAAGCAAATGGATGAATAAATATTATTTAACAAATAATAATTCAAGGATAGTTTCAATGGATGATAATAAATATTAAAAAATAATAAAAATTTGAATGAGCTTTATTTGAATTTTATAATATTATCTTACACAAAGCCAATGGATGAATAAATATTATTTAATAAATATTATTTAACAAATAATAATTCAAGGATAGTTTCAATGGATGATAATAAATATTAAAAACAATAAAAATTTGAATGAGCTTTATTTGAATTTTATAATATTATCTTACACAAAGCCAATGAGAGTAAAAGATAAATATAAATGCTTTCAGGAGAAAAAGGACAATATAATATTATCTTACTCAAAAAGAACATCCAAAACAATTCAATTTTGATGAATTTGATCGGACTAAAATCGAGTTATGTCCAACCAATCAGTTGGTGTAGATTTATAGCGAGACTGATTCAGATCAGTCAAAAGATCAAATTGATTGTGATGAATGAATGGCTAGGACGAACTCGTTTGCACTTGACCAAATCAATAAATACTTGGTTCATTTCGATCGGATGCAAATTGAAATAACCATATGATATATATTTCAATGTGATTCTTTATAATTAGATAAGATATATAATATGATTAATAAGATTTTAATGACTGATATTAACTAATAAAAAAGAAGTTTATAATAAAATGTGATTTCTTAGAAGATGTTCTTGATAGAAGAACTCTCTTAATAATTTATCTTAGATCTTTGCTCTCGCTTACAAATGGATATGATCTTTATGGGTTAAATAACGTATCTCATTTGAGAGATTACAATTTATCTCTCATCCTCTCTAAACCATTAATCTAAGTGGTCTTGTAAAAAAAATAAGAAAAGAGGAAGAGTATCTGATTCTCCTTACATATTCATAATGATTTTGGAGATATGCTTAGATCGATCATTTTCAGATAACATCAAAAGATACGCATCGTAAAAATTAATTTAATATTATTTAATTTTAATTTTAATATAAAAATTATTTTCAACGTCACGTACACATATTGCATATTTAATGTTTACAACAACTTCTTGACTCAAGTTAGCCAATACTAATTATCTTTTGGGTCCAATCAAATCAATTTTGACCAACCGAGTTTGGCTTCAGCCAAACATTACAGTTAATGGTTTTGGACCCAATAAGCGAAAACCAACACGCCATGATATGCTTTTTAAGGGTATTATTGGAAAAAGACCCCTGAATAATAAGAATAATAATAATAATTATTATTATTATCAGATCAGAAAATAAGAATAATATTTATCCTCGAAATCTGAAGCGAGTTGCCATTTCAGGTTCTTCCATTTGTCCGAATACCTCCTCCGGTCTCTTTCTCTCTCCTCTCTCCTCTCTCCTTGCCTTTTTTTTTTGGTTTTTTGGATTGTCTTATCATGGTGGAAGCAAGAGAAATCATCGATCGAGGCATCCCGGAGCTTTGAATCACGATCTTGGATCTGGAGTTGGAAAGAGGGAACGGGTTGATGAGCGATTCGAAGGCGATGGATCTGGAGAAGACGGACTTCTCGTCTGTGGGGAAGGGGACGGCGGCAGCCCCTGCTTGCTCGATTTGCCTCGAGCTGGTTTTGGATAAGGGGAGGAGATCCACCGCTAAGCTCCAATGTGGGCATGAGTTCCATCTAGGTAACCAATTCCTTTCCTCTTTCCTACATGGGGATCTTTCTTTGCTGATCCTGCATCCGTTCCAGCCGTTTCTTCTCCGCTGGTCGCAGTTCCAGCTGTTAAAATCGGATTTTTTTTTTTGTTTTGTTTCGATTTATCTTGCTTCGCCTAGATATGTGGCTGCTGAATGTTGTTTGCGGACTTCCCAATTTGTTGCTGTCATGTTTGGGTCGGAAATACAGTTTGATCAATGTTAAGGATTATGCCCTAGGTTAAAGATTCTACCTTTGTAAAAAATTGGCATCGTTTTGGAGCTAATCTGGGTTTAATAATCTTTATAGGTTGGGTTGCTTATGATTATCTGGCAATAATCCGATCCATTTTTTGGTTTGAGAGTAACTCTAAGCTAGCTGAATGGTTGCGGTTCTTGATAACAGATAGCAATCATTATCTACCTTTCTATACAGGGCCCAATTTCTGTCGCGGGAACAAGAGATCCAAAACTCAAAGAGTTAGAAGAAAAAGTGCTTTCACTTCATATGGATTCTTCTACCGTAGTAGAACTCGAGATTAAATGACCTGTACCATCTAGAATAATGTGAGAGTAAAGGTGCAAAACCTTTTCCTAGCAAAAGTTAACTTTGATGTTGATTGTACAAAGTGGTTTATGTTATCTTCGACCCATGGATTCTATTGCTAAGGGCTTTCTTTTGCATGAAGGCCGTTGTTTTTTCAGAGTCTGATGGAGATAAAAAGAACTGTTATAATTAGAAGGTTGGCTCCATCTTGTTATGCAGCAATAAATATAAGTATTGGAATTTATGAAGGCAAAATTTGATCACGAAATGTTCCTGTTGTGTCATAAAATGTGGTACTAATTATCTATAGTTATGAATTATGATAATTTGATTGATTAGATTTGCAGCTAGCTACATTATGGACCTATAGTATTGGCAAAAGATGTTTGGCAAAATACTATGACACGTCATGAATGAGTGCTAATAAGTATTATTTTAACTGGGTGATAATTTGTTTCCTTGGAGAAGTTTTCTTCTTTCGACCAAGAACAAAATTTTCTTATGCAACACTGTCTCTTACCCCTTGAACTTATTTATTGTAATTTATCAATATGTGGTCAATAGATACAAGTGTGGCAGCAACGTTTTTCTATCACTCATTTGTGAGTAAATAATAGCTTGTTATATCATTTAGTTAGAAAGAATGGAGATTGAGAATGTAGCTGAGTAGAGATCTGAAAGGGCAGTATATGATTGTTGAAAAAAGTAACTGACTGTTTCCGTGTCTCAGAATTTGGACAACTAGAACCGTGAGGTTGAAGATGGCCAAATTCGATGTATACGGTGATCGTGTAGCTCATAAAGACAGAACAGCCAACTTATATTGAATTATGTTTTCTGCTTCATGCAGATTGCAGAATATATTTTACCTTCTGTTTGCCGAGCTCAAGGGCAAGGATTGCATTTATTCGGACTGGTACAACTGATTGGTTTTTATGGGTCTGGCATGAAACAGGATGTCTCCCACCCCTTTTTGGGCAGTCTGAGTCCTCGCCTGATAAACCTATTAAATTGGGCTTATCACCCGGATCTTTTTTATTGTTTTATTTAGAGTTACTCCTGCCCTCTCCCTCTCTCTCTAACCTATTAAATTGGGCTTAGCGCCTGGTTCTTCTTTATTTATTTTTTTATTTAGAGTTACTCCTGCCCATCTCTCTCTTTCTCTCTCTCTCTCTCTCTCTCTCTCTCTCTCTCACATGCACACAATTTCTCTTGCTTTGCACACACCTCCTCCGTGTCGCTTATCATTGCCAGCCTACTACTCACTTCATATGCGTCTGTCGACCAGCTGGGGCTCCTCCCCTCTTCATCTTCTCCACCACCTCCTCCTCCCCTCTTCATCTTCTCCACCATCTCCTCCTCCTCGCCTTATTCTCCTGCTCCTTCCTTCCTCCTCCTCTTCTTCTCTTCTTTCTCTTGCTCCTCCTCCCCCCACCCACTTCTTGGTACCATGGGCTGGAATGAGTCCGGTGCCAAAAATAGCAAACCTTGCTCAAGAGTAACTTTATGCCCTTGTTTAACACAAATTGTTGGTAACTGATACTACCTTTGTGGTATTCTCAAGAGCATGCTGCTTGCTATGTGAGTACATATGTGAAAATGCTGAAAATTCCTAATTTGTGTCATAATTTATTTTTTAAATTAAAAGAAATAATGAAACAGATTAAATCCCTTTTATGTGAAAATGAGAAAAAAAAGATGGTAAATGGCATATGGAATGCTAGATTTGGTAGTGTAGTTTGGAATACACTAATAATCTTAGAATTTTATGTTGATTATGTTTTTCTATTGTTTGATTTTATGTTTTTCTGTTAAAAATAATAACCTTTCAATTTGATTTTATGTTTTTCTGTTATTTTCAGATGTTGATTTTATATGTTTTTATCTGTTATTTTCAGTAAGTTTAGTGTCATATTTTAGGTTGTATTCTTAACTTTGGTTCCTATTTTTGTTATAGATAAGACAAAGAAAGTTCATAAGCAATGAAGAGTATGTTTAGAGGGTTTTATAATCGTTAAATAGGATTTTGTGGGTTTCTAACACTTCCAGAGAATAAACCAAGGTTAGAGGCTACCTTTTGGTATTGGTTATTCAATCGTTGTAATAGGTTTGTTGTACATAACATACCGACCACTGGTATCGATCCCTGTCCAGACCAGATCAATATGTACTGGTTGGTACCAGTAGTGTGTTGGTCAGTGTACTATGTCGGTCGGTATTCCATGTGTCTGTATGTACTGGTAAACGGAAAACACAACTGAAAAATCAGTTGAAATTAGAAAATCATATTTCAGGTTTTTCTATCCTAATTTCTTGGTATTTAAACTAAATTTAAATAAGAATAAACTATAAAGTATATATCTAAGCCATAAATGAATAGAAATTATAGACTATAAAGATTGAAAAATGAAATTCTTATCTTTTTGAATCTGTCAAGGATGAACTACGTCACATGATCCTTTGACGAAGAAAGTTGCTTTGGTTAATCCAAGCTATTTTTTCTTAGATATCTCTAATTAGATCTTAATTATTCATTAGCCCCCTAATAAATCATGATTTGCCAGTATTCTTGATGTTAATTACATGAAATGATGAAGACAACATAGAAAGAAACTAAATACCTTCAACTGGAGACAAATTGCATTTGATCTCACCCTCTTATATCCAAAATAAGAGGTTTTCCACTAATCACTGTTTAGGGAGATCAAACAATTTTAATAAGAGTGAGGAGTGAGAAAGAGAGTGAGCGAAAGAGGGGGAGGAAGGGGCTTTTATTTTATAAGCTCAAAATAGACCATTGGGTTTGGTGTGAATTTCGACTATATAAGGTGATACGTGATTAGTATGACAAACATTTCCTATGTATCGGCCAAAATGGATTAGTCTTCATCTCGCTTGGTCGTCGAACCAATACATACTACCTACCTGTTTCATACCATTTCGGACAGTATGACAGGAATTTAATTTTTTCTCTCTCCTTTTTGTCTTTGGAAGTCCAATTTTTCTCCTTAAACTTGAAAATACTCTAGGACATCCTATTATTTTATCTTCAATTGTATCAAGGGAGGTAGATGTAAATTCAAAATGATTGTGACATTGTATCAGTCATTGCATTGTATATGAAAACTATGAAATGTAGGTAACACAAAATGCTAGCCACATAAAGATTGTATGTGTTTGAGTAGTTGAAGATATTACATCAATACATTTTAAATGACTTTTGTTCTTTAACACAAGGTTCGTAATTTCGATCCATACCAGTGTACCGACCAATGGTCAGTACCGTACATACCGAGGTGTATCGATGGTACGTTGGGGTGTATTGATGGTACGCCTAAAAAAATAAAAAAATAGCTCCAAAAATACTTGAAAAATAGAAAAAGAGTAAGATAAGGGTTTTTAAGTTGGAAATAAATATGAATTTAGTATAATTTTAGCGAAAATAATCTAAATTAGGAAAGAATAGTGACACATCTTTTTCGGGCTTTGTAGAATAGTTTTGTGGAACATTTCGGATCGTCATTCCGTTAATATTGAATTATCTACAAAGAAATAATTTGAATTGTTAGATTTTTCTTTAAAAAACTTAAACTTTAAGATTCAAATCAATCAAATAATCGATCTATAAATATACTTGACTCTGTCACCAAAATGAACGATGGGACTCCATGGGTGGTGGATGGGGGTCATTGATCCGATGTATCTGTATATCAAGCTTAATATGTTTATCGGACTCAATCATGAAATTGATCACACGACATAATATACTTATACACTGTATGTCATTGGTGCATCAATGTAGTGATAGTCGTAGTTTGATCGTCGTGAATTAAACGTGTCCGAGGTGGCTCTTGAGGCAAGTATGATTATGACATGTATTGGTACAGAGCATGGAGAATGTTAGAACTTCTACTTTCGCTATTGATATGTTGTTCTGTATCATAAGATCGATCATCGTACTACTGCTCGAAGTATAACCAACTATCACTGTACTGTTGTTGGTTATAAGATTCTCCATAATACGATGGTTATGAATACAATAAGCGTCGCTCTGTGTCTACGTCATGTAGGCTCTGTCGCATCTGCTCAAAATCATCCATTATCTTCCCTTTCTCCTTCCGTGTATAAACTTGATTAGTACCTCGTCGAGTTTCATGATCCGAATCTCGGGTTGCATGTGTAAAATCCTGCTTTTGGATTCATTCACCACCCTCAAATTGTGTAGCCGGGATCATTGACTCCATAGTGTCACCGCCATTATCGGTTAAGGCATTGTTGCCCACGTTGCTGCCATGTCTCTAGATTAAGCGTGTTGTTAAATGCGATTAAGAAGGTGTTTCATCATCCGACTCGATTCTTTCTAATGGTGCGGCTGATGCTACTGCCTTTCCCTTTGCCTTTGCCTTTGTCTTTGCACGCTGGGTGGATGACTATGACAGTTGGGTGTCTCTAGTTCTTTGAGCAGTTTGACTTGATGTTATGTGACTCCTTTCGCCACATTCTGATCGAGGGAGATCTTCCTCTTAATCCTCCTAAATTTGATCTAATCCACAAATCGTACCTTTGTTGAGTTTATGAGAGTGAAAATGTGATAATGAGTGAGCGATGTGAGTGAGAATGAGTTTGAGAGAGTTGAAGAGATTGAAAGAGTGATATGAGTTGAAAAAGGTGGGATGTAAGGGTTTATAAACCCTTTCCTATAGTTCAAACAGTCAATTTGACTGTTTGAAATAGGGTGATCTCAGCCCTTGATCAGTAATGGTCGAAATCCGACCATTATCGATCGTTATAGGTCGGTAACGGTTGGATTTCGATCGTTACTGCTTGGTACAGATCCGATCGATACGGGGTCAGGTTATGTTACCATCAGGTATATGGCAGTCCGCGTACTAATCCCCTATCAAACTGGTATGTACCACCCATATCGGGCAGTATGGGTTAGTACGACAATCCCTGCTTAAACATTTATCACACGATGATAGATAAGATTAAAATATGATTTTAGATGTTTGTATTGTGATTGGATTGTGGGTAATGAAATTAGAATAATAATATCATGTTAATTCTTTTAGTATGAGTTCTTATCAGTGATTTAAAAAGGCGCTCGGGCGAGGTGAGGCGAGGCCCGAGCGCTTCGCTTCATTTCCAGGCGACACGCTTTAAAGAGGCGCCGCCTGGGCGCTCGGGCGAGCCCAGGCGCCGGGCGCTTCGGGCGAGCGCCTAGGTTAAACCAGGCGACCGACCAGCGTTTAAGGTCTGGTTTGGTCTCCGATGCTTTAGTTGGTTCAATCGAACCAACTAAACTACTGATATCAGCGTGACTTCCCCAACCCTAACCCTGCTCGCCGTTCACGCTACTGCCGCCGCTGCTGTTGTCGCCGCTCTCCACTCTCGCTGCCGCTGCTCGCTGCTACCACTACCGCTCCCACTGTCGCCGCTTGTCGCTCCCGCTGCCGCTGCTACCGTTGCCACTGTCTCCGCTCGTCGCTTCTGCTCCCGCTCCCGCCGCTGCTGCCGTTGCTACCGTTGCCACTGTCTCTGCTCGTCGCTTCCGCTCCCGCTCCCGCTGCTCGCTGTTGCCGGTGCCACTATCGCCGCTTGCCTCTCTCGCTGTCGCTGCCGCTGTTCGCTGTTGCCGCTGCCATTGTCGTCGCTCGCAGTTGCCGCTCCCACTCTTCTCAGTCAACACCCTCGGTCTTCCGACTCTTCCCTTACACTCTTCTCCTCTTTCGATAGTATACTGTTAACAGTATACTATATACTAGTAATAGTATTTGTATTTATTAGATTAATTTAATAGTATATTTTTATTTAAAAATTTAAATAATTATATTTATTAATTATATTATATATTTTTATATTTTAGCGTCTTACTTCGCTCGGGCGAGCACCTAGCGCCTCGGGCGTTTTTGGGCCTTGGCGCCTTTTGGCGCCTAGCGCTTTTTAAATCACTGGTTCTTATTGTACTATTTGAAAATGCCTACTTTCGTGGTAAATAAATTAGAATAATGATTAGCTACTTGTTATTTACTATGATCTAAGATTTTGAGAACTAGCCAAACCAGTACAGACCGACTGATATTTACTAGTCTGACCAACTAGGTGCATGTACAAATCATCTTTTACTCTATTAAATGATACTGGACAACATCTAATATAATGGTACCATACTGTTACCTAAATAAATACTAGACTGGAATTTAAAACTTTGTTATGGTCTACAACTACATATGTTGACAATCTAAATAATGTCAAGTTTTGTTATACTGAATAATATATACCTTAGAGTCATGTTTGACAACAACCGTATCCATTTCTCATCACGTTCATCAAGATTTGACATGTTGGCATACTAAAATCATGTCATTTCACTGTCTTGATGCTCTGTCTTCTCAAAATTGCTTATTTATTTGGAAAAAAAAACTTCTGCTTGTAGCACTTTCTCTAGGATAGTGTCGATAGTGCTTATATGATTTAAAGAGTATCTTAGAGTATGAAAAAAGCGAAGACTTTTTGCCATGAGAAAATGAAATATTGTAATGTTGAGGTAATGACAGTGCAACACTTAGTTTTGTTAGGTCCCATGCATTGCTGATTGTGGATTGGCAATGGGATGGGTCAAAGTTATAATTTGTCAGCCATGATTTTGTCCTAATTATGTATAAGTAAACCCATTCCCTCCCTATACCTTGACAGTTCCAAATCCCGTGCTCAATCCTTAGCCCATTGAGGAACAGACACACCAGCCATACCCTGTTTGGCTTGCTCAACATGGTAATCTGGTAGAGAGAGATAGCAAGGCAAGGAGGGAGGCTGAGAGAGAGAAGAGTCACTTGTAGATAGAGGGAGGGAGATCAGGAGGGAGAATGATGAAAAAGAGAGGATAGAGGAAGGGTGACATCACTTGTATATAAATTGGGCCAGAGAAAGATCTGTGCCACCCTCTTTTACATATTATGTGGCTTGTGTGTGTTTTTAGTTTGTTTAAGACACATTATTCAAAACTATAATTGCATTTATTAAGCATTGCATCCTAGCAAAAGTGCACACATGAAATTTTGGGAATAGAGATCAGACACAAAATTTTGGGAATAGGAGTCCTACTTGGTAATTGGGTGTAAGGTGGGTGAGCCAGGGAGGCAAGGGATCCTAGGAGAGCTTTGGGCTTCCTTCTATTTCAATCCTGAATTAAATATCCCAACTACTACTGTAACAAACATTACTTGCAAATTTGAGCAGGATAATGTCAATTCAGCAAAACACTGATTTTTTAGTCATACAACCTATTTGAAGAATGAGGTGCGATAATGCTGCGCTACCATGATTAAGATGTCAAGGGTTTGAGTTAAGGTTTATCGTACCACAGCATACCGCTCGATGTGGATGGTACATACTTATTCGACATGATACCAGTATGAGCGGTCCATAGTGGTACATTGGTATGCCCCACCATATCGTATGTTGGTATGTCAATACAGTTCGGTATGTACTGTACCCACAACCAATCGATATATTGGTATGGACCGCTAAGGCGAACCTTGCTAACAAATTCCCTTTGGTTGGAGCTTTATGTTCTATCTAGCTTTTATTGACTAGGTTTATAAATACAAGAGATATGAAAAAAATTGGGATCTTACTGTTAAATCCAGCTATAACATTTCCATATGATTAACTGAAATTAGCTAGTTTGGGGAGTAAATAAATTTCTACTACATATTGAAAGCGAAGCCACACTCTACTAATCACAAGAAATGTAAAATCAGGTAAGATCATTTTTTAGTTTTTATAATGAATATATGTTATTACATGGAGAATTGCCCATCATATAAGCTTGGACTGATTGTGACCTTCTTATGACATTCTTAGCGGTAAAAGAACAGAAATATTAAAAGAGTTGAGATGAAAAAAAAGTGATGTTAATGTTGCACAATTTTTGGCTCAAATTTGGATATTATTATTATTTAATGCAAGAAATAGTATGTCATAACTTATTCTGAGATTAGCACAAGAATTACATGATGGACCATGGAACTTTGTTTTTTTGTTTGTCAATAGCTGTGTTCCAACACATTGATAAATTATGGTTGACCCAATGTCAACATCATAACATCCCTATGTCCTAAATTGAAATTTGTTCAGAGGTGTTTGTATGATCTAATATAATTTCAGTTGTTTTTGGTTGATATGCATTATAATACATAAATGAAATAATCAGTTATGCTTTACCACTTTTAACTTCCTATGCTAAAGCATTAAAAATAACTCTTATGTAGTTAGTTTTCCGATTGTTGGGTCATTATTTAATTATTATCTTATATCTATTACTTAATCAGATTGCATCGGGTCAGCCTTTAATGCAAAGGGAGCAATGCAATGTCCAAATTGTCGGAAAGTTGAGAAAGGTCGGTGGCTTTATGCAAATGGCAACCATTCCTCTGCTGATTTTGATATTGATGGCTGGGTGACTGAGGACATATATGATCTTGGTTACTCTGAGCTGGTATGTTTTTTATGGATTAACAATCTTTTTGAGAAGGTTATTCA
The DNA here is from genome assembly GCF_036884655.1 of Musa acuminata AAA Group. Taxonomy (NCBI): domain Eukaryota; kingdom Viridiplantae; phylum Streptophyta; class Magnoliopsida; order Zingiberales; family Musaceae; genus Musa; species Musa acuminata. The sequence goes on from NC_088349.1 coordinate 40,679,916, forward strand.
TAGCTTTTTCTTAGACTGTTTCATGCATGGAGGAAGATTAATTCACTTATTATAAACTAATGTTAAAGGGTTTGGTTCTTGTGTTAATACTTATATCAAGGAATAAATCTACAGATCTTACATCCATGACTGGTTTGCTAATAGCATGTTTAAGGTGCATAGTGATGTATGTGAATCCTAGCACATTTATGTACACTTCTTGTTTGGTTCATGTTTCTTGTAGTTGAAAAGCTGATGGATGAGCTACTTAACATTCCTGTTCTTTTCTATGTCTATATTAGTCCTTTGTGATGAGACAAATGAACATTTTCTTTATGAAAATTGTTTTTAAAGGTTGCGACCTTTTAGTTTTATCCCTTTTTTGTGAATGTCATGTCTGGTTCGTTGATAGTGGTTGTCATCGTGGACAATACCATATTAATGCTTAGTTGTAAGGCATAGAAATTCCATTCTTACTTTTCTCCTTTGAAAAATGATCTTTGTCAATTGGGGTATGTATATGATAAACGTAATTGGCAGGAGCTTCATGCATTAGGCTTGCTCTTTTCTTGAAGTGTATGATAAAGCTATACCAAGCTAGTGAAATTTTAAGGTCCTTGATGAACAATTATGACCTTGATACTCAGAGGCTACCCATGAAGTGGGCCTCAATCCAAATCAATAATGACCTGAACGCCTGGTTTGGGTTGGTTTGTTTCTACATATCTGGTGTTTTGAATAAAAGGTGAGTTGCCGAGTGAACTTGAAAATTTAGTAGAATCTGGAAGAACTAGCACACAATATTGATAAGTATGTGAACCAACAGAAACATGTCTAAGTGACTCTGTGACTATATATTGACTACATATACCTGTACCTCCCTAAAAAATGCTTCTTTGCTTACTCCTAAGCATGGGTTCAAAGGCCAGTTTTATATTGGTTTCAACAACCTCCAGACCAATATGGTATTGAGATATTGAGTGGCAGAGATTAAATATTAGTTGGAGCAGTATGTATCAATTCTGTTTACTAGCTCAACAATTTATTGGTACATGGAATAGGTAAAACTGGATGGCGCAGGCACATACTGTTCTTAACGCTCATTAATCCACTACTGAGTCTACCTTGTATTGGTCTTGTACCACACTCATATGGGGTGGTAAGTCTATTGCTTGAACATAATTGCTTCCTGCTCATTCAAAATAATCCGAATGGTCTTTGGCTGAAATTATCTATTTCAAGCTTCCAAATTGGCCTCCTTTCTTGTTCTTTCATTCTCTTCTCCAATCAAGCTTCCAATCTCAAGTGAGAAAAGAGCTTGTAAGTTTAAAGTTAGATTCTTGAATGTGTTAAAAAATTATCGTTTGCATGCATTACTCTCTTGCTTCATACCTATTTTATTACTTATCATGCATCAATTCATGATGATGAACACATGAGAGTTAATTGAGGTCAAATCTATGGGTTTTAGACCAAGGATTAAAATCTTGTTTCATTATCAATATTGATCCTTGGATGTACTAGTATGGCACAGGTATGCACCTGTATTCTATTAGAATGAGTTGGTACCGACAGTTATGGGTCAAACTGGTTGGTTTTAATTGAATTGATTTTGGGCCAATTTTTAATTGGTAAAAACTTTATGTTTGCTAAATGTCAAATATGAATGACAACGTGATTTGACCATCTACTGAATACCATATAAGACAAAAACATCATTCGTGGATTACTATATGATACATGTATTACCTATATGATCTAAAATGATATATCTTATAAATAGCCTACTACGGCCAAAAGATTGTCATGATTCAATAGAAGACCAAGTCCTATTCTGAATTGTGGATTAATATTATAATTTTGAAGAACTCATGCATGTAACATCTCCCGTGGCTTTTTATATAGATTTATTGTACTACTAGTGAAGCCTACTTTATTGAAGTCTGCCTTGTTATTTGTGACCACATGCATTACATACTATGGTCCAGTCTCCTCAATGATGATTCCATTAAGCCCTCTTTGTAGTGTGCATCATGAATTTGATCAAAAGCATCAACATACTTATGAAATATTATTCTATTGCAATAAACTAGATAGTTGATGATGCTCATCCAATTGGACTCGGATCAGCTGTCTCATGTCAGTATACCACCGTAGAGATTCATTGCTTCTTAAATGACAATATAATCTCTTATCTCCATGCCTGCTTATCTAGATAACTGTCATGTATCTCTATTGTGGTGGAAGGCTGTATGCTAGGACCCACCTTCCAGATGGTGGATCCTATACTATGATAGCAAGGGCCTTGTGTTGCATTTGCTATGAATCGGTGAAAGTCTTCTCATTTTTGCAATTGCATTTTTAATATCCCTTTTCTTCTGCTTCATGTAGGCATAGTCATTGTGTGTCTGCTTCACACTTTGTAGTTGAAATGCCTTAGGATTCAGATAAAAAACATCAGGAGCTAGTATCCTGTTGAAATAACTGAAACTTCTGTATCCTGATTGCCTAATACTGCTTCTCCTGTCAACGGAGGAGGGTTACTTAGTTGTCTCATGTTGGCATTCCTGCCAAAGTTCATGCACTGGTGAGAGTGATTTGCCTCACTGTGAAAGAGCGATTGAACTGAATCAGCTCACTACCACTATCGCTGCCACTGCCATGCTCATACTATGACTTGGTTGATATCTCATCACCTTGTGCATTGCTATGCTGGATCAGAACTTTTGCTGTGGGACTATTTACCTACGAAAGATTATCAATTTATAATCTGATCCATAAATCATGAGGTTCATCTTTAGGGTGGTAGTGATGAATAAAAATGTTGATGACAAAAAAATATTGCCTAGACAAAGGAAATATATGTAAAAATAAAAAAATAAATTTAAATTGGTTTTTAAATTATAAATTGACAGGGGTTAGAATCTAGAATTATCAACTATTAGATCTCCAGTGTATAAATCATTAATTTTGAAAGCTTAATAAATTTGAGCTAAATCTTCTAATATAGAAAATAGAAGGGAAGTAAGTTAGGACCACTAAACTGTGTGAATCATGGATAGTAATGGGTGACACGAGGGCTAAATAATGATAACATATGGCAATGCTACATTGAAAATGGATGCAAGTGACCTTCAATTATTATAACTACAGATAGGACACTGTATTTTTTGTTCTATTAAAACCATAGAATTATTTAAACCTCCGTAGAAAGCAAAAAATTGGTTAAAGTTAGCAGGATTTGGCTGGAGAGTGACAGAAACAAGGCTCACTGATTCCAATTGAACAAGTGAGGCTTGAGCTACAAAGAAAATAGATAGAAGATGGCACCAGTAGTGCAAGGGTATGGATCTCTCACAAAGATCACTTACAAGCATTCTATTTCTCAAAAAAATAAATAATGTACCCTTATGGACTAGGCATGACCAGACTGTTGGTATCCTGTATGACTTAAATCAGAAACGAAATTAACTGGCATAACCACTCTGTTGGCTTGTCCTGCTGATGACATTCTTGTTGATAGGATATCTAGTACTTTCAGGACGTAGATGAAAACCAACTTAATAAGGTTTCGCTTTTTCCCCAAAGTAACACTTCTAAGACCAATAGCAAGTGATCTATTGATGCTCCAAAGATGAATTTACTCAAAAGTCACAAATACTAAGAACATAGCCCGAACTTCCATCATAGTTGAATCAGCATTATTACCATTGAGTTCCAACCTAAATATATTGGTCTCTTGACTTCACTGAATAACTGGCTGGAGAAATTGAAATAGATTGTCTTAAGAAACTGTAGTTTCCAGCAAACGCCGTATCATGCCGACCGATGGTATTGGTGCATGGGTGGACCGGTACATACTGATTGGTACTAGCATACCGAATGTTGGTATGCCGGTACATACTGATTTTCAGAAAAAAATACCGTGAAATGGCTAGAACTTCACAAAAATATCTTTTTCTAGTTAATGGTGATTTTACTGCATTTAATTAATTGTATATCAAGCATAGATAAATGCATAAGGCTGTGGTTAACCCCATATGCCGCAAATTTGGCCCTAAATATAAGACAATAGACCTAATCGGGACTAATGCAACAGAATGACCTTGATCATGTTTAATCTTTGTAAATATGCATTAATACACCTCTAATTATATGAAATGATAAATAAAACATAGAAAGAAGCTAAATACCTTCAAATTGGAGAGAAATTTCACTAGATATCGAGTTTGAATTCCTCTTTTATCCAAATCAATAGGTTGACTACCACTAATCATAATTACAAGTGATAGTGTGAGAAAGAGAGTGAATGAAATGTGGAGGGGGGGGGGGGGGAGAGGATGGGGGCAGGAAGGAATTTAAAGCCCCAAAAGAGACTCCAATGGTCAATTTGACCGTTGGGGTCAAACTTGACTTGGTTTGGGTGAGTTTCTACCATTTTTGACTGATACATCACCGGCACCTGCCGATTCTTGGCCATTTTCCTGTGTACTGCCCGAAACGAGCTAGTCTGCATACCGGTCAGTTGGCGGACTAGTACATACTGCCTGTTTTGTATTGTTTTGGGTGGTATGTCAAACACTGGTTTCCAGTCATGATAGCTAACTATCAATTATTACTTCTATTAGGCTATTCCATTGTAGTTGCAAATCAATCTTTACATTTATGAAGTTTCTCCACTTAAAAAAATTAGTGGAACAAGCCTCAATTAAGTTTTCAACACTATGTTAGTGATTTTATATATTTAATCAAAGTGGGTATCATTATGGGGTTTAAGCATTTTATTTTATTAGGTTATTCTAATTATTGATGACTTTGAATCTAATTATTGATGACCTTGAATCACTGGTGGAGTTCAAATTAAAAATTTATCAGTACTAATTTATTACCTCCTGAGTTTGTTTAGCACCTAGCAATTTAGGCCTGAGCAAACTGCTTTGTGAGGAATTTTTTGAAGGCTTAAGAGGATTAGTGCTATGTGGGATGCCAGGATATATCCTACAATAACTTTCCTTTATTTCTGACCCAAATTATTGGTGAAGTTTTTATATGATTTTCATTCATTTACGGCTCAAAATCTAGGCTGAAGCTTGCATGTTTTGGTTTTTTCACTTTTCAAGTAGATGAAAATGGAGTGATTGCTGGAAGGAAAATGACAATGCTGTCTATTCTCAAACTAGCTATTTACTTGTAATGTTATGTATACTATCTCATTCTTTTGAACTTTTTGCTCCTTTACCATCCCACATTTTTAAGATGTTGGTAACATTGTATTAATGTTTTCTTGCAGCCCTTTGGATTTCAGTGGTTGCCTTTCCGCGGATTTACTCAACTGGCATCATTATTCGAGTAAGCTGTTTTACAACTTTAACTAAGTATCATTTTGAATCTTATATATTTTAGTGAAGGTTTAAATGTGATTGGTTTTATTTTATGACATATGTTTGCTGCAATTTTCTTTTATGGTCGACTTCAATATTTATTTTGTATGCTACAGTGTAGTAATAGTTAATATCTTAATCTCAACAACTCTATAACCTTCAGCTTAGTACCTTTGCAACAGTGATTTAAAAAGCGCTAGGCGCCAAAAGGCGCTAAGGTCCAAAAACGCCCGAGGCGCTAGGCGCTCGCCCGAGTGAAACGAGACGCTAATATAAAAATATATAATATAATTAATAAATATAATTATTTAAAATTTTAAATAAAAATATGCTATTAAATTAAGAAAATCTAAGATACAAACTCATAATGTCACATTAACAAAAAGTTTCAAAATTCAAATACTATTATTAGTATATTGTTAACAGTATACAGAAGGAGAAGAAGGAAGAGGAGTGTAAGGGGGTGCTGACTGAGAAAAGAGGAAGCGGCAACGAGAGTGTAAGGGGGCAGCGGCAGCCGGAGTGTAAGGAGGCAGCGGCAACGGGAGCGGGAGTGTAAGGAGGCAGCGGCAACGGGAGCGGGAATGTAAGGAGGCAGCGGCAACGGAAGTGTAAGGAGGCAGCGGCAGCGGGAGCGGCGACAGCGGTAGCAGCAGCGGTGAGCAGCGACAGCGGCAGCGGGAGCAGGAGCGGCGAGCAGCAGGAGCGGGAGTGGCAGCGGCAACGAGCAGGGTTAGGGTTGGGCAGCGATAGCAGATATCGGTTTTAGTTGGTTCGATTGAACCAACTAACCACCGGAGACCGAACCAAACCTAAAATCTTGATTCGGTTGCCTGGTTTAACCCAGGCGCTCGCCCGAAGCGCCCAGCGCCTGGGCTCGGGCGAGCGCCCAGGCGGCGCCTCTTTAAAGCGCGTCTCCTGGAAGTTTAGCGAGGTGCTCGGGCCTCGCCTCGCCTCGCCTCACCCGAGCTCCTAGGCGAGCGTCCGAGCGCTTTTTTAAATCACTGCTTTGCAAGATGTTCTAAGCACTTTATATGGGAAAGACACCAAATGTGAGTGATTGTTTGGCAGCAAATTTACATTGCTCGCTGACGTCCTTGATGCTCCAATTGTTGATTCTTTCTTATTGAATTTGTGTCAGTCATTCAATGAGATCGAAGGTTAATATCTGTTATATGTGGTTCCATGTTGATCATTGGATATAGTTGATTGATATTTGTCAGTCCTGTTCGCTGATGCCAACTGGTTTGTGGCCCCTACATGATAAATCTTTACATATGTCATGGTGGTCTTGTCCTGCCCGTGGAGTTTCTTAATGCAGACTCCTGCTGTTCATTACTTCATTTACTTGATTTATGTACATATCATATGCATGCCATCAAGATTTTGGCATTGTTAAATGACTCCTATCATTTCCCCCATGTATCTTCATGAGTCACACAGGTCAGTCACTGGAGTTCAGTTTAGATTATAAATCAACTGATAGGATGACTCTAGGAGTTCATTCTTTTGTCTCTGGCTTTTTGTAAAGGTAAAATCAAATAATAAGATTCCATAGCAGTAAATGTTATTATTCATTATGTTCCACTATCTAATAATCTCCTTGTTGAGTTGGTCATGAAGTCATGCATTTAAAACAATTTATGTGTTCTTATCAGTGCAGTAGATTTTTATGGTTTGAACTTCTGAGTCTCAATTTTGGTTGGCAACAAAATTGTCAAAATGACTTAGCTATGATAGGCACCTTTAAGACTGATGCATGCCAAGAAGAAAATGCGTACAAAAATCAAGTGCAAACATTTTTGTAATTTGTAGGTACTCATTAAGCATATGATAAATCATATTATGCATTTATACATCAAAATAAGTTTGGTTTTTCCCAGAAAAAAAATCAAAGAACATAACTATAACCCTTTATTTAATACAACAACAATAACAGCAAAACCATAAGTCCCAACAACCACTGATTTAATAACATAGATTCAAAAAGGAAGATGCCAATGTTTCAATCTACTTAAAAATCTTTATGAGAGAGGGTCTCTACAGATATGTGTGAAAGAAAAAGATTCTCAAGGAGATTAATAATGTCATTAGTTACATGAATTGTGCAGCATTGAATAGAGTAACGGTGAAATAGCAGGTATGGCAACTGGGCATGTTATTTGTGAAGGATGCAGAGTTATATGAAGTAATACATTTAGAGGCTTTAGAGATAAGTATGTGAAAGGAAAAAATTCTCAAGAAGATTGATAGAGTGATTAGTTATGTGAATAGTGCCGGCATTAATAATGTTGGTGAAATAGCAAGTCTGACTATTTCTGGAGGAATGATACACTAAAAGTCAATGAATGATGTTTTACCCAAACTGCTACGAAACATATGGTATGTACCGTTCCAGGCGTGAACTGCTACGTGGACCACACTCGCTCTAGTATGCCCATATAAAAAGGATAACAGTGGGGACCATGTGATAACCCTAATCTTCTTGCGCATGCCACACAACACTAGCGTGCAACACCTCCGTCATGCACATCACCACACGCTTGTCGTGTACAGCTGCCTACGCTGTACACCTCCATCACGCACAACTGCCTATGGGTACACCTCTTCTCCTCCTTCTGCGTCCTCCCTTTTGCTTCTTCCTCTTCCTCTACCATCTCCTTTTCTTCTTCCTCTTCCTCCACCATGCCTTCCTCTTCTCCTTTTTCTTCCTCTCCGAAACATGGGTATGTACTGGTATGTACTGACATATGGTACACCGGTACTGACCAGTATGTATTGGTACTGAAACAGGTCCGGTGCCTGAAACAGTGATCTCGTTAGAAATTATACGAGGTAAAACAGTTAATAGTATATGGTGAATTAGTAGGTAGGACAAGTGGGTTCCCAATTTGTAGAGGATACAATAAGAATAACTAAGGGTTAATTAGGTCTTCCCGATTTCACTTGTAATAGATGAACATGCTAGCAAAACCAATATGAAGTCTTTTGACTTGTGTTGTTTGACAATGATATTTAATTTGTTGAGAAGAGTTGGACAAGCTCTAAGTAGTGAAGAAGTTTTAATAGTAGGGTTTTAGACTAAATCTATTAGGGCCGAATAGTAGGTACTACGACTTTAGTACAAGAACACATGGCAATGACTACAGAGTTGAAATATATAATTGAAGTGAAATTTCTGGTGCTTTTAACCTGCTGAAGAGAGATTGAAAATGGTCATATTTGTAAATAAAGAGTGTAGTTAAAATGGAAATGTGTGTTTAGGGTGTTTGTGTGACCATGGTTTCAAATACCAGTAGCACTAAGCAGTATTTATGAGTTCAGGCTGGCTGGAGCTTACTGCAAAGAGGAAAATTTTTGTATTGTTCACCTCATGTTGCTCTATGTAAAAGTAGATGCTTGAGAATATTTAAGAGAATCAAAGTTTAGGGAGGTGATATCTCAATAATAGTTAATCTGGCATTTTTTTTATACAACTACAGAGGTATTATAGTCTGGAGGAGGACAATAGATACTTTAGGCTAGGTGTGGCAAAAGTGTATCTGCATTTCATTGTTTGAAGGACATAGGAACAGAATAAAAAGAATAGTTTACGACATTATGTTAGAGAATCACATTATATAAGGGGTACACACAAATTGGTTTGATTGGTTTTAAAGAAATTTTCAAACTGAATCTAACATGTTCAATTTACAATTATGGAATCGACACAAACCATGCATAGGAAAAAAATTGAATGACATTAGTTTGGGGTATATTAAAGCAATTTTACTTTTGGGTTAGTTTGCTGCAGTTTATGCAAGAATATTGTATTACTTGCATAATATGTACAGTAAAGACATCAACTTTTGAATATAGTGGTACATAGAGTGTCATCTTACTTACCTGGAGCAACATCATCAGCAACTTCATGTGATGATGATGGTTGATGACTAGCACCTCGTATGATCTTTAGTACCCTTCTTCATTACTATAGGTCCCTTAGTGCCTTTTAAGTTATGCTGTTTGTTGTTATCTATTGTCTATCTAACTTTTGAGTTCTTCGGTTTTCATAATTCATATAGTTTTTTGCAAATTTGTGAAGCATAGACGATGCTATGGAACTGCATCTAATGTCAGTTGAATTTATCAAAAGTTGTCATTGCCTCAAAGCAAATTATAGTAACTGTTCAAGTAATGCTTTGTACTTCCATGGTGCATAGATGATACTGGTTTTTGGTTGATCCATTTGTATGACATTTCACTACTTTTTGTTATATTTATTTTATAAGCTCACTGAGGTTTACTTTAAATAATAGAATTGGATATTTGATAATCTTCTTAAAAGATGATCTAATTTGGAAATAGACATGCTCATAGTCTTAGTGTCACTTGCTTTGTTTTTGCCTCCATACTCATAGTTTGCTAGAGTATTAAGAATATGAAAGATGATCTAACTTGCTCAGTTTTTCACTTTCTGGAGTTGTCTTGTTATTTGACAAGTTGAAGATAAATTCACTTGAGTCTATATTTCTTTTCTGTTATGATGTTAGTGGTTGGTGCCTATTTAATGTCAATATTTAATGATTTTGAAACTAAACTCCCCTTAATGCAACTCTTTTTATGTTCTTCCTATACAAATTTTTGTCTGCATTTTCCTTCATACCAGTGTTTCACTACATAATTACATCCTCCTCTTTTTTGGTCTTTACCAATACTTCTAAGCTTCATACTACACTTCTTCAACAGCACACAAGTGTTGAGATTTGCTCCTTTACTTCTCTGGTCATCCATAACTTGCCACTGATTTTCATTCTTAGGTTTTTTCATTTCATGGTTCACTTTCTGAACCTGCATTTATTAAAACTAACCATCAATTTTCAATTCTTTGCATCTTTAGCAGTTACCCAAACTTTTACCACTTTTATTTCAGACCAGTTTTTCCTGATCCAATTTTGACCAGAAAATATGAGAAACAACAGCCTAAACATTCAGCTAAATATCTGCACAGTATTTTCTTGATCCATCATGCTAGGTCAGATAGTTTCCCTGCGCATGGCCAGGTACGAAATTTTGGCGTAGTTATGCCTTAAGGATTAGAACAAGTCCCCGTATAAAAATTAACATTTCCACCTTTTTCTGGATTTTTCCTAAACTAGTTGAACTTTCATAAGTTGTTGCTTAGACGCATGAGCTTAAACTTTTGTCAGTAAGGTAGACATTCCAACTGTATATGAACATATTTATTCTGTACATGTGCCATTTGGTAGAGACTAGTTTCTTCATAAGATTCTGACAAAAAAAAGTGAAGACGCATGACTGATGAGAATCAAGTCCTCTTCTCAGTGGAATAGTTCACCTGACCCAATGGAGCAGGAAAAGTATCAATTTTTTCTCATGTTCCATCCTATTTCATTTCTCTATTAAACCTATTTCTGATTTCTCAAGATGGAAATATTATTAAATAAGAAAAAAAATTCAGGAGACAAAAAAACTCTACTTGGTTAGTCGTTAAGTAAGATAATTTAACACAAATAATGCAGAATTGCTTGCTTTGTTAGGCCTTCAACTATGAATTTGAATAATTTGGATAGCCGATGGCCGGTGGTTACACCCAAATTGAAATTAAACCTACTCTCAGTTTCTTGATCACTAACATAAAATGTGAATGTATTTAGGGTTTGAAATTGGCCAGTTACAAAGTATTGATGCGTAGGATGTATACATCGATCACTGAAAATCATACTGGTATATCAGATATTAAAATTATAGATTGTTCTTTACATGCATATTATATAAGGTGATTAATGATTCAAGAAAAAGGATGGTTAGCAACCAGATTTTATCAGAACTAAAGTTAGGAACGCTCAGAAAACTTTTCTGAAATGTACATCAAGATACATTCCTCAAATGATAAATGCTTGGATCACTTTAAGCCAAGGTTGACCGTTTCGTTCCAACCAGCAGTACCAGTCTTGGCCCAGACCGGTATGTACTAGTTGGTACCAGCATATAGTATGTTGGTACGCTGGTATGTGCCGGTTTTGGGAAAATGACCAATAAATAGCCAAAAAATACCTGAAAAATATAAAACTTTTTAATCCTATTTTAATGCGATTTGAATTCAATTTCAATAAGAGGAGAGTGCAAATGAGTCATAAATGGCCAGCAATTGTTCTTTTAGGATAAGATAGCAAAGTTATCTTTTTTAGATCGTTGGGGAACAACTAGTTGTAATTTAGACCTAAAAGTATAATACTGGACTGTTAGGACTCTAGCTAGGAGAGTCCTAATTGAGAGGGACATTCATGTAAAACCTACCTAAGCCGACCCCTATTAAAGAGGTGAAGAGGCCGGCTAGGGTTAGGAGGTTGTTTCTTAGAGAAGAATAAGGAGTTGTAAAGGAATAGGAGTCTTGAGTAGGAGTCATATTAGGAGTTGGTTAGAAGTAGGAGTCATATTAGGAGTTAGGGTTTAGAAGCCCTATAAATAGTCATGTATTCCTCCTCTTTTCATAAGCAATAGATGAATCTTTTCTGCAGCCTTTGAGCAGCAACTTGGAGGGAGGAACCCCTATAGAGTTCCAAGGAGGTCGATCCCCTAAAGAGATCAACCCCAAGTTTAGAATCTGCAAGGGTTCTAACATGGACCTATTAGACCTAAAAGAAAAAACACTAATCAACCTAATTATTCATAATAATACACTAATAAGGATCTAATTATGTCAAAAGATAATTAAAATGTTGAAAGAGCATAAATACCTTTAATTGAAGAGAGCTTCCATCAAATGACATATTTAAATCCCTTCGCTTGAAGGTTTTGAAGTTCCAATGAGCTCTAATCACCGATTATGATGCTTAATTGAGAAAAAGAGTGAGAAAGTGAGTGAGAGAGAGGGAGAAAGAGTGTGAAGGGGAGTGAAAGAGGGGAGGGAGGGTTTAAAAAGAGGGGTTCAATGGTCAAATTGATCATTGACCCATATGATTTTGACCCAAGTGAACCGGTACAATTGGAATCCGACGGACCAATATAGGTCGGTAACGATTGAGTTTCGATCATATCGCCCGATATAGGGGGCGTATCAAGTAGTACACTTCTTGTGTACCACCCGAAATGGGTTCGTCCCCATACCGATAATCAGGCTGACTGGTATGTACTGCCGATTTCATACGCAAAACCAACGTTGCTTTAAGCATACACAGTCTTGATTTAAGCTATACTCAAACTGTGGTTAGACTATGGACCACTCCATTCACTCTGCTTTGCATATCTCATCCTTCCTATTTAAGCATATAGAAATTCATCACGACGATTTTTTGGTTGTCAAGTTCTCAGCAGTTTTGTCACACTGGGACCTTGTTATCATTGGTCTCACATCTGATCAAATCAAGCCGTTTATGTTGGTCCTTATCATGATCACGACAAACTTAGATTCTGCTGGTTGAAATGGATGCTCAATCTGGTAATGCAGCTCCTTGTTTGTTGGTTGCTTTAGTTGTCTTTTTGCGAAACAAATTATCATCCAGTTGTATTCAATCTTGATAGATTGCTCAATCTGGTTGCCTGTGATTTCACTTGGAGGATCTATAACTTTCATGGATTTCTTCTATTTCATGTTCAGTTTATCAACACTGTGATCCTTGTTTTAATCTTTGTCAATTTGAGTTGGCAAATAAAGGAAGCTTCAGACCCTTTTGTTTTCATCTTGTCTGTCCTTCATCTACTCCGGGCAAATTAAATTTCTGGAGCTGTTGAGCTTTGTTCCGGAAAGAAAACACATCCAAGGTTGATTAGAGAAGCAAAAAGGCTGTAATTTCAATATTTAACAGGGAAAAATTGTTCACTTTGAAGAATGAATAGAAAAATAGCAAAAGGGCATAGGACATAGGGAACAAACAGGGTAACACACAACACAATGAAAAACAAGAGTGATAAAGGCAATCCATTTCATTCAGCATATTGATATATGTCATCATCTTTTGGCGTAATAACTGAGAGCCTAGTTTCTTGGCTGGTTGAAACCATTTCAACAAGTTCGCATTTTTTATTAACAATTTTTTCAGCTGACTACATCAGCATATTGATATATGTCATCGACTGAACCCTATATAGGCTAGGACTCTAGATTCGGATCTTATTTTCTTTTTCTATACTCAGGTAATATAGTTATCTTCCAGCAAACTTTACTAGTATTTGAACTAATAGCAACCAAATACTTATAAAAAGAGTGCATAAAAAGAAATGATTCTTGAACTCAAAGAGTAGAAATACTTGTTTCAGTTCAGACCTGGACTCATTACTAAACTTAATCTATTCCACCTGTAAGGTATTTTCCTGTTATTTATCTTCATTAAAAAATTTCAATTTGGCAAATAGTGGTCTTTTTTTCTTTAGGATTAGTCCAGCTCAGAATGGTAGTAGCATGAATGGATAAACAAAATCAAGACCTATAATTTTGAGCCATAGATGCAGTTGATTATAGATCAACTATACCTCAAGCTTCTTGGAAAGTTTTCGGGTGAATAATTTTCTAATTTAACAAGTTTTCGTGGTGACAGTTTATGATTGCTCAAATTTCCCTATTGTTTATAATAGAAAATAATGTTGCATTCTTCTTTTCTCATAATTTTTGCATGATCTAGATTATGATTAGTGTTTGAACTAAAGATTTGTTCTTCCTGCAGGGAAGCGGAATCAGTCCCGAGTTTTTGTAAGCATTATACCTTCATCATCAGTTTTATATCATAATTCTATAATTATTATTCCCTCTAACCCTTTCTCCCTTTTCATTGAAGATCATGAGTTCATGGGTAACTCCATGTTCCAAGACCCTACAAATTCTTCAACTAGCTCACATATATGCCCATACTTGGCCCTACACGGCTTTCCTAATGCTATGCGTGCTGCACCATTGAGTTCTGCTGATTCTGTTCCCGATAGTGGTCTATTTCATCAGCATCCTGTTAGCTTGGGGGGACAGTCATCTTCTGATATGATGAACTCCCACAGTTTTCCTGCAACTGAGCCACCACAAACCCACAGTTGGCAGCAACAGCACCCTCTTTCTTTTCCTTTCTCGGGAAATGCAGATCAGTCTGCATCTCAATATGGTGTCAGGATGTCGAGAAATGATACTGGCAACCAGCATAGACTGGGATCTTTTGTGCATCCCCATCCTCTCATGCATGGGTAGGTGCCCTCTTCAATTCATTTGAATTGTATAATGTGGGGTCTTTATTTCTGGAGATGCTATAATTGAATATCTTGATGGTGCTTCATCACTGTCCTAACAATTGTAGGTCTGTCGCACGCAGTGGAAGCAATTTAGTCGGATCAGTGGGCCCACCTATGACAGGAGAGGTTAGGGGTCACAATAGTGGTCTCGGCAGTCACATGTATCAGCCATCCTTATTTTCCTCATCACTCCTGAGCTCCCCATTCACTCCCATTAGGAGGATGAGACCAAGGGGAGTAACCCTTGTTTCCTCAGTTGGAGCTCCTTCCTCAACTGAAGTAGGGGGCTTTTACGGCTTCTCAGTCTCTGGATCCGTAAACAGAAATCATCAAGAAGGTGATAACCTAGGTAGACATGTTGATCGGTTTTATGGATGGGGTAGAGATGGCATCAGCCCACTGCCATGGATTCCTGTCGAGGGTGAGTCTCATTGGTGGGGCCCTTTCAACCCCAGTGAGAGCCCTGTGCCAGGAGGCTTCACTCAACGAGCTACACCTGAGAGGGCCACACACAACTGTCCAGAGAACGGTTACCAGCAAATGCCGCCTCCAGGGTTGCCGCCATACATGTGAGACATGCCACCAACACACAACAGGCTTCAAGATATCCTCTCTTTTGGTTTTGCACATCCCCCCATATCGCACAAAACTCTGTTTTGAACAGGGGAACTGTGCTCATGGCAGTTCTCGGTGGGACATGGTGGTGCTGCTAAGGTTTGCTCCTGCATTGCCCTTTACCAGGTACTGGGCTGTTCATTTTGCTGGTTTTGCTCTTGAATGACATATATAAGTGCCAAAACAATGCTGGAAACAAGATCTAAGGTGTTGCTTGACTTCTATTTAACATAAATCCCACCTTTAAGCCTGGTGCTGAATCCAGCCGAAATACTTGTTCCATCATGTAATGCAAATTCTGTGATTATAAAGAATTCTGTGGCAAGGGTTTTCTGCTCCTCGTTCGTCCTCTGCTAATCAACAACAGATCTGATGAACTTATCGGCCGGCTGTACCGATCGAGGTAGGTGTTATTTCTGCCGATGTCGGTTCAAAGTTATTTTTTGCAAGTCTTTATTGGTTGAGGATTAACCTCAAGACAAAACTCGAACTCATTGATTTCTGGTCATGCTTCTGCTATGCTATCTTTCTATTAGGCTGTGGCGCGTAATAAAGAAAAACAAAAAACATTGTCTAAGCCAACAACTTTGAGCTGAAATTATTCGAGGCAAAGGCTGTAAATTGCTTGTATGCTTCACGTCATTACATATATGTATTTTGTTAGATTTAAGTGGAGATTAGAAATCTTGTAAAGAATATATGGTTGCATGCCGGAATCAGATCTGAAAAATATCAGACATTCTTTTTTTATCTTTTTCCTCGTTTCTCTTTCATTTTTAATAAATTCAACTGAACCAATGCTTTCAACTGAATAAAATTAATATAAATAACATCTAAAATATTAAATAAATTATTATATATATATATATATATATCAATTTATATCAATAAAAATACAAAATAATTATAAAATTGCTCTTGAAATTACGGACAAATTGAAATTACAAAAACGAACAAATTATGAAAATATAAAATAAAAATCATAATATTGAACATATAAGTAAAATAAAATACAATACTAATATTAGAATATTTTAAGAAAATAAAAAAATATTAAACTTCTTAAATTTTAATGATAATATGTTTTAGAGCTAAGTTACACTATTTTTGAGGTGCTATTAAAAAAATAGTATAACCACATTCAAGAATCCAAAAATATTAAAAAATTTATGAAATCTTGAAAATATCTATTGAAGTCCATTTTTAGTTAATTCAACCTTAAGACCTGAAAATTTATATATCTTTTTCATTTTTGGCCAATATAAGATGAAATTATAATGTTTTTTGGCCAAAATTTTCATGAAGCCTTGAAAATATCTATCTTATGAAGCCTAAATTAATGCTTTTTCTATTTTTGGACCTTTAGAAGTCTTATTTTTAGTTAATTTATCCTTTAAAAAATTGATTTCTTTTTATTTTGCCCAATTTAAGATGATTTCAGTGTCAAATTGGGTAAAAAAAAATCACTGGAATATTGTCATAGATGATTTTATGAAATTTAAAAAATATAATTTTTTTTTAACCTGAGTTGCACTGTTTTTACATGAGGTTACACCGCTTTTTAGGTTCTATTAGAAAAGAGTGCAATCATATTCGAAAACAGTAAAACCCAATTAAAAAAATAATATTTTATTAAAAATAATATTTTTGAATGAAATTATATTGTTTTTCAAATAAAAGATTATGATAGAAGATCAAGCGTACATAGATTTGAGTGTTGGGCTGGCAGCCCACAAATTCAGCCATAGTGGGCTTGGGCAGCCTACAACTCACCCCCTCTTAACCTAATCCTAATTAACATTGGGGGGTGTGGTGGCTGTGTTTTTTGAGGCAGAAAAAGGTATAAATAGAGCAGCAACGTGGGAGAAGAGGATAGCCACGGGATTCCAAAGAAAAGGAGGAAAACAAGGTAGAAAAGGAAGAGAAAAAAAGGGAAGAAAACAAGGACAACGCAGAGAGACCGTTCTCAATCATCTAGCAGTGTTCTCATCTCAGGTTAGATCAAATCTATAGTAGACGCTTGCTGTGATTACTTGGGGAGGTTTTAAATATCGTGGACAGTGACGTGATCCTTGTATCCCAGTTGTTCTCTTGTGATTGTTGCTAGGGTTTAGGGCAAGAGATTGAGATTTGCATATTCATTATTCTCATAGTGGATTATCTCTAGTTTGCCCCGTGGTTTTTACCCTTCACATTGAAGGGGTTTTCCACGTATATCTTAGTGTTCTATTTGATTGTGATTTCATTTAATTCCGCTGCATATCATGACCTGCTAGTATTTGTTCATATACAAAGGTTATTCCTGTTTATATCCCCATCAACTAGTATCAGAGCAAGGATTTTGGTGATTTAAATTTTATATTTGAACATGGAGGCCAATAATGTTTCTCGCATGATTAGTTTAAATGGAAACAATTGGATGATATGGAAACCAAGAATGGAAGATCTCTTGTATTGCAAAGATTTATATGGACCTTTACAGGAGGATAGTGCAAAACCCACAACTATGACAGATGATGAGTGAAAGAGGTTAGATCGAAAAACAATTGGATTTATTTGACAATGGCTTGATGATAGTGTCTTTCACCATGTTTCTATTGAAATTTCTGCATATTCTCTTTGGAAAAAGTTGGAAAGTCTCTATGAAAGAAAAACAGTTGGAAACAAAGCTTTTTTTTATCAGAAAACTTGTGAACCTAAAATATAGAGAGGGGGTGCTTATATTGCTGAACATTTGAATGAAATGCAAAGTATTACTAACCAGTTATCCTCTATGAAAATGTCTCTTAATGATGAGTTGCAGGCATTATTACTTCTCAGTTCATTACCAGAAAGTTGGGAGACACTGGTGGTTTCCCTTAGTAATTCTGCGCCAGATGGTGTTGTCACTATGAGTCAAGTAACAAGCAGTTTGTTGAATGAGGAGTTGAGAAGAACGAGTTCGACAACATCTCAGAATGATTCACAGGCACTTATCTCAGAGAACATAGGAAGGTCAAAGTCTAGAAGCAGTTCACGCATGGGTAGAAGCAAGTCAAGATTAAGAAAAGATATGGTTTGCTATAATTGTGATGAGAAAGGACATTACAAGAACCAATGTAAGCAACCTAAGAAGAGCAAGAAAAAGGGAAAAGAAGTGTAGTCTATAGAGTCAAAAGATAATATCACAGTTACAATGCAGGGTGGTGATTATTTGATTTTGTCTTCTTCTGATGATATTTTTTCTTGATGATATTTTTTCTTGTGTGTGTCAGGATCTTGAGTAGGTGATTGACACAGGTGCTTCTTATCATGCTACACCACGGAGGGAGTTTTTGCTACATACAGGTCTGGAAATTTTGGTGTTGTCAAGATGGGGAACTATGGCACAACAGACATCATAGGCATGTGTGATATCCATTTAAAGACCAACCTTGGCTGCAAGTTGGTGCTTAAGGATGTGAGGCATGTGGTTGACTTGAGGCTGAATTTAATTTCAGTTGGAAGGCTAGATGATGAAGACTATGATAGCAAGTTTCACAGAGGGCAATGGAAACTCAGTAAGGGTTCTCTTGTTATAGCTAATGGAAAAAAATGTTATACTTTGTACAGGTTGCAGACTGAAGCTTATGGTGAGCAGTTAAATGCTACAGAAAAAGACTTCAGCATAGAGTTGTGGCATAGACGATTGAGACACATGAGCGAGAAGGGGCTGCAAGCTCTTTCCAAGAGAGAGGTATTACCAGACCTCAGAGGTATACATCTGAACCCTTGTATTGATTGTTTGGCAGGTAAACAATATAGAGTTTCATTTGCTAGTCCTGCTTTGTCTAGAAAAATGCATGCCTTAGACCATGTTTATACAGATGTATATGGTTCTTTGAGGACAAAAACTCCTGGTGGATCTGTTGATGTTCTTGGTATAAGTGGTACACTTTATTTTGTTACTTTTATAGATGATTTTTTCAAGAAAGTTTGGGCCTATGCTTTGAAGACTAAAGATCAAGTGATTAATATCTTCAAAGAGTTTCATGCTAGGGTTGAAAGGGAGATAGAAAGAAAATTAAAATGCATTAGATCAGATAATGGTGGTGAGTATACAGGATTGTTTAATGACTATTGCAGGTCACATGGGATCCAACATGAGATGACAGTTCCTGGTACACCTCAGCATAATGAGAGGATGAACCGCACCATCATGGAAAAGATCAGATGTATGCTTTCACAGACCAAGCTACCCAAAAGGTTTTGGGATGAGGCTTTGAGAATTGCAGTTGATGTGATCAACTTATCACCATGTACAACCCTAGATGGTGATGTTGCAGAGCATGTATGGTCATGGAAAGATGTTTCCTACAAGCATTTGAGAGTGTTTGATTGTCGTGCATTTACACATGTTCCAGATAATGAGAGGTCCAAGCTGGATGGTAAGACTAAAGAATGTATTTTTCTTGGTTACTCGTATGATCATTTTGGTTATAGGCTTTGGGATCCAAAAAAGCAGAAGGTGTTTAGAAGCAGAGATGTAGTCTTCTTTGAGGATCAAACTTTTGAAGATTTGAAGAAGAAGGCACCAGCCAATACTTCTGCAGAAGGATTAGCAGATTGTGACCCAATTAATCCTCCAGCATATCAGAGTGATGGGGAGATGTGCAGGAAGATAGTGTAGAGCCTGATGTTGATCTACCTACAGGACATGTTGAGCAAGAAGAAGTTAGAGAGCAACTTCCCGCAGAACCTCAATTGAGAAGATCTTCTAGACAATGTCAACCTTCCAGAAGATACTCTACAGATGAGTATGTGATGCTTACTGATGCAGGTGAACTAGAGAGTTACCAGGAAACAGTTGAAAGTGAGCAGAAAGAGAAGTGGTTAGTTGCTATGTAGGAAGAGATGGATGCTCTTCAGAAGAACCACACTTATGATTTGATGCTACTACCAAATGAAATGAAGGCCTTGAAGAACAAGTGGGTTTTCAGGTTGAAGACTCAAGAATATTATTCTCAACCAAAGTACAAAGCTAGATTGGTTGTGAAAGGCTTTGGTCAAAAGAAAGGTATTGACTTTGAAGAGATGTTTTCTCATGTTGTTAAAATATCTTCTATTCGTATTGCTTTAGGTATTGCTGCTAGCTAGGACTTGGAGGTTGAGCAGTTAGATGTGAAGACAGCTTTCCTTTATGGGGATTTGGAGGAGAAAATTTATATGGAGCAACTAGAAGGCTTCAAAGTTAAAGGTAAAGAGAACTTTATCTGCAAATTAAAGAAGAGCTTGTATGGGCTAAAGTAAGATCCAAGATAGTGGTACAAAAAGTTTGATTCATTTATGATAGAAAATGGATACAAAAGAACGGCTTCAGATCATTGTGTGTACATCAAATGGTTTGGTGAGGATTTTATTATTCTTTTACTTTATGTTGATGACATGCTTATTCTTGGAAAAGATGTCTAAAATTGACAGATTGAAGAAGGAACTGAGTGAGTCTTTTGCAATGAAGGACATGGGGCCAGCAAAGCAAATACTAGGTATGCAGATTTCCCGTGATAGGAAAAATAAGAAGATTTGATTGTCACAAGAGAAATACATCAAGAAGATATTGGAAAGATTCAGTATGAGTAATGCAAAACCAGTTGGTTCTCCTCTTGCAGGTCACTTCAAGTTGTGCTCAGAACAGAGTCCGTCAAGTAATGAGGAGAATGAGAAAATGCAAAAGGTTCCTTATGCTTCAGCAGTTGGAAGTTTAATGTATGCAATGGTATGTACGAGGCCAGACATCGCATATGCAGTTGGTGTTACTAGCAGATTTCTTGCAAATCTAAGCAAAGAGCACTGGACAGTAGTGAAGTGGATTTTTAGATATCTCAGAGGGAGCTCTAAGGTTTGTTTAAGCTTTGGAGGTGGACCACATGTGTTGACAAGTTACACAGATGCAGATATGGAAAGGGATATAGATACGAGAAAGTCTACTTCAGGTTATGTACTTACTTTTGCAGGGGGAGCTGTGTCATGGCAATCCAGGTTGCAAAGGTGTATTGCTCTCTCCACCACAAAAGCAGAATATATTGCTGCTATAGAGGTATGCAAAGAAATGTTATGGATGAAAGAATTCGTACAAGAATTGGGGCTGAAACAGGAAAATTATGTGGTGCATTGTGATAGCCAGAGTGCCATCCATTTGTGTAAGAACCCAATGTTTCATTTCAAGTCAAAGCATATAGATGTTAGATACCACTGGATTCGAAATGTATTTGAAGAGAAGCAGTTGCAGCTTCAGAAAATTCACACAGATGACAACGGAGCATACATGTTGACAAAAACTTTACCAAAAGAAAGACAGGAGATATGCCGATAGTTGGTCGGCATGGCTTCACATTGAGGAGTCATGGGACAGCCTCCCTTATGGGCTGAAGGGGGAGGTTGTTGGGCTGGCAGCTTACAAATTCAACCTATAGTGGGCTTGGGCAGCCCACAGCTCATCCCATCTTAACCTAACCCTAATTAACATTAGGAGGGGTATGGTGACTGCGTTTTTGGAGGCAAAAAAAGGCATAAATAGGGCAGTAACATGGGAGAAGAGGATAGCCTCGAGATTCCAAAGAAAAGGAGGAAAACAAGATAGAAAAGGAAGATAAAGAAAGGAAAGAAAACAAAGACAACGCAGAGAGACTGTTCTCAATCATCTAGCTGTGTTCTCATTTCAGGTTAGATCAAATCTATAGTAGACGCTTGCTGTGATTACTTGGGGAGGTTTTAGATATCGTGGACAGTGACGTGATCCTTGTATCCTAGTTGTTCTCTTGTGATTATTGCTAGGGTTTAGGGCAAGAGATTGAGATTTGTATATTCATTATTCTCATAGTGGATTATCTCTAGTTTGCCCCGTGATTTTTACCCTTCACATTGAAGGGGTTTTCCATGTATATCTTGGTATTCTATTTGATTGTGATTTCATTTAATTTCGCTGCATATCATGACCTGCTAGTATTTGTTCATATACAAAGGTTATTTATGTTTATATCCCCATCATTGAGTAGCTGATCTGATTGTATGATTTGAGTACTTGATCGAGGATACAAAGAAATAAGGATGTCATTATATCTCTATTATGATCTTCTATGATTACGTAGAAATTTATCTTAAAAAAAAAGGTTGTCGCATTCTTTGCAGTTTCTCGGCACATTCACTCTGCGATCAAAGCCATAATATTAAATGGCTCTTTTCGTGGTGTTTGCAGCATAATTGGTAATATTAAATGGGAACGTTTAATAAATCTATTAGATTGGTGACATATCTATATTCATCATGTTCATTGGCCTTCCACGAAGAGGAGAAGAAGGCTTTGCTTTACAAGCTTGAACGACGAACTTGAATAGACACTGTATTGCGCCGCAAAGTAGTACGTCACAGGCGGATGGTAGATGTTTAGCAATCTGTAGATTTATAGGAGAAGATTTTAAAGTTGTACATCACTGGCTACAATTTTTTTTGGCTTCATATGATTGCTTCCGCTACAGGTAGTAACACTCCTGGAGGTATTGCAACTCTCTACAAGTGTATGAATGCTTGGTAAGATTTCTATAGCTGTATTATTACCACTTTCCATGAGTGCTAGTTAAGGTTATTATATTATTTGATCTACTTACTGCTAAATGTCATTTCGAAGGAGCAGAAACTTCATTATCTTTCTTTGCTTGTAATGTGGATAATCATCTTGAAAAATATTTTGACTTGAATAATTGGAGGATGACTCCTGATTGCTTATTGATATCCGATCCTTCTTCTTCGGTTACATATTCCTTTTGAAATTTCATATGAAACATCTCCTTTGGGTAAACCATGAATGTTTTGTTTTATCACTTATCACGATAGATAAATATTTGTTACTAATTTGAAGTTGATAGATAAAGAACGACAAGATAGACACGATATCATCATATGATGACACATAGTCGATAGACAAACCGTTCAAGACTATGACGATCACATATGACTTATAGATGACGATCGGATCGAGAGGCACTTTAGCAGCATGTGATGATATGTGATCGACCCGTCGACCTTTCGAACTCCATGATTATCACATGAGACTCAAAGAATATGCCCACGACTTAGACCAAGCTAGTCATCATGAGCATTAGGTGCAATGTCATAATTCAACAAAAAAACATCACATGTTCCCTTCTAACCACCGATGATCACAAGCAGAATGGTCTTTAGAGTCACCTATAAAAGGGATACTCAAGTACGCCCCTAAGACATAACAATTCTCATTTGTGTTGTCTGACTAATTTGAATAGTCCAAATTTTAAACTAACTTGATCATTAGAGGGATATTTGTTAGGAGTGACCTCGACTTCGTCATGTAGGAATGACATTATATGAATATTGGCCTAGACAAAAACTCGAAAAGGACCTCGATTGGATCTAAATCATCATTCCAGCTTGAACAACCATAATCTATACTATAGATTGGCACTAGAAAGAGGACATTCTAGGATGTCTCAAGAAAATTTTGCATGACCTTCTAGGTTGAATCATGAAGAGCTCAATGGGCCGAGAGACTCTAACGGGTCGAATTAATAAGGAGGTCCGAGCCCAATCGTATCGAATAATCTATTACCGAACCCACCAATCTCAATCCTCCCAAGGTTGATTCAGCCTAGTCTTTTGGTTAGAATCACTCCTCCCACTTTCCAGTTACCTAATCCCTTACCCTTTCATCTATTATTCTAGGACTCAGACGACCAATCCACCACCACTCGCCCAACCTCCAGCTTCAATGGCCCAAACCATAACTATACTCGTTGAAATCTTCCAGACTATGACATTTTATTTTCTATAGTTAGTCCAACTAATAAGAACCACACCCAGCTCTACCCACTTCCCATTTTCTACCTCCATTTCCACCACCAACTCTAACCCCTAGTCTAATGGTAGAATTGCACCCTCCTATGCAGAACTACACTAAGAGAATAACTCTCCCACAAATCTTCTCCTTCATGGTCTATTCAATAATCTTTTCCAAGTGATAGAATTAAAGGAATCAGTCACATAGTTAATCAAACTTCCTCCGAATGTATGAATTCAGCTCTTTGAAATATATCAGTAGCTAGAGGACATTAAAAAGGAGATCAGGCAAGGAAAGTAACTCAAAGCTGATCCATACCTATAGTCTCCCTTTTTCAAGAGCATCATGGAGGACCTGATCGTATAGGGATTCTGAATGCCAATGTTAGAACTATACGAAGGGAGTTTGACTCCACCAAATATATAGTTGTATTCACCTTCCAAATGGCCCTATTCATAATGATAGATTCTATTTTACATTATACATTTCCAATGACTCTCAGAGGGGTAACGAGAGAATTATTCTCTAAGCTACCTCCAGAATCAATCTCTTCCTTTGAAGAAGCCTACAACCTCCCTCTTGGCTATACAATAGATGGATAAGAAATCCTTGACAAATTATACTAAATGATTCAATAATAAAGTCAGGCTGATGGTTCATCAGAGTTTATTTGTCTTAATTAATACTTATATCAGTGGCCTTCAATCTCATGCCACATTCTCCAAATTACTATAAGAGACAACCTAACATATAGTGGTAGAGTTTGTGATCATTGGAAAAAGGAGCTTGGAGCCCAACAAGGTGACCAAGAAAGAAAGGGGCTCATGACAGACACAACTCGGAGCAACCCCATAACTATAGGCTAAGGGGAGACCAACCTTCCCTCATCGGGAATTCACTCCACTAATCAACTCAATTGTTACCTTTATAGGGTTCGAGAAACATCCACGAGATCGCGAGGGGCCGTTGAGTGAAAAGTAGATGTGATTATCGAGGAGCCCATGTTAGGAGGTAGTAGCACATTATCCCACAAGAATTACTCAAGAGAGCCTCAAACAAAAAGACTTCGCCCCACTAAAGACCCTCCTATCATGTTTAAAGAAGATGAGGTAGAGTTTCTGGACCCGATCATGATAATGCATTAATCGTCTCACTTAGAATCATTAATGTGTTAGTAAACATGATCTTAATATATATGGAGAGTATTAGGATCTTAATGGCACTAAGAGGAGAAGAATAGGAGGGGAGACACGGAGGGGTGGAACAAGTAAGAAAATAATATATTTTAGAAACTCGATTAATTAAGTATTGAGTGGGAATAAAAGTTGAGTAAAGTAAATAATATTAAGTCATAAGTAAACGATGAGTAAAGAGACGCAAACCAATTTTATAGTGATTCAATCTTCTCTACTAACATCTATTATCGATTCCTTTTACATTAAATGCTAGTTATAGGTGCCCTGCAAGCCAATCATGTGAGTGATAACATATGTGATACGCTATGCTATCTTTTTGCTTATTATTATTATTGATATTTTTTTACTTTATGTTATATGTTGCATATATTGTGATGTCTATATATCTGTGCAATGAGAATCGGATTGTGATGAGATCGCGATAATGAGACTGATTCGCCTTTAAACATAGACTCTAAATGATCTCGGTCGTAGGTTACTCGAGAGGGATATTGAGATAACCTAACAGATTGGTGTGCTATATACCCATTCATATGATGGAGACGATTGATCTCATTGCTGCTTGTGTGGAGACACCAGGGATATAGTGCATGTACTAATTGGAGAATGAGTTCACTTATTGATCTGTTCACGGAATACTGCATGGTTAATGATACCTCATTATTAGATAATTATATATCTAGTCCTTAAATTTGAGATACCAAGGATGCCTTGTATGAGTACTCCGCTCTTTGATATCGTATTTATAGATCTAGATGTTCTAAATCTAGTACAACCCATCATCAAGAGTGGTAGCCAACCTTACGAGGGCAATTGAGTGTTGATAGAGAATTATCCACTCTTAGTGTCATGAGAGAAATATTCTATATATCCTTGCTCAAGTAAATCCCAAGCTAGGGTCATTCGGATTAAGAGAGAAAGAATTCTCTAGGAGAATTCGATTAAAGCAAGATTCAAGTAAATTCCGTATGGGATTGAGAACATCATGCTCGGTATATGGTCTTTGGGATATTAGATAGATGAGTGACTATAGATACATAATAACTAATGATAGACAAGTCCAATAGATTGGATTTCTCTATATCGTCTAGGGACTATGACATAGTGGCCTAGTGTGTTCGTAGCCATGTGTCGAGTGAATTATCATAAGAGATGATAATTCATTAAGTTAAAAGGAGTTCTAATAGGTATGACTCACGACCAACTCGATATTGAGCCTAGAGAGCCACACATCATACTTAATATATGGTCTTTGAGATATTAGATAGATGAGGGATTATAGATACATGATAACTAAGGACAAACAGGTCCAATGGATTGGATTCTCTTGTATCGTTTAGGGACTATGACGTAGTAGCTAGTATGTTCATAATCGATGAGTTAAGTGAATTATTATAAGAGATAATAATTCACTGAGTTAGAAGGAGTTTTGATAGGTATGACTCACAGTTAGCTTGATATTAGGCCTAGAAGGTCACACGCATATAGTAGGTGTTACGACGAATAGAGGTTTAAATATGAGATATCCAATAAGCCCCTAAATTAGTGGATCTCATGGTTAAGATCCAATAAGAGCCAATGAGAGATTCTTGGGTAGAGATACACTAATCTAAGATACTTGGGTAGTTGGATAAAAATCCAAAACCTAATACGGGGGATCTATTAGGGTTAAGTTGACAAAGACCTCTATAAATAAGAGGGAACCAAAGGGGCATAGGCTAGACTCTTTTTAATTGCCACCACCAATTCTCCTCCCTCCATCTCCTCCTCAACCGGCAGCCCTAGTATGGGGCATGTGGACAGCAAAAAGGGTTGGCCCCTTTTTTATCATATGGTGCGCATGGAGAGGAAGATCATGTAATGATTTGAGAAGTGTCTTCGTCGCATTTACTATATGAATCACCGCTAGAGAGGAGGATAGTTGACCTCCTTCATCCACTCCTTTTGAGATTTTATAGGAATATACGATCTCCCTAGGGAACAAATCTGTCTTGACGTGTGGTTTTCAGTTTTGCATTTTGTTTTATGCACCAATCTTCGTATAATGACGAGAACCTTTTTTCTTTAAAAAATTTAGGATTTTATTTTTAATATTATTTTGTTGTACATGTGATGTTGCCTAAGGTTTCCCAATAGTGGTATCAGAGCCAAGTTGTTCATGCGATTGAATGGTTTTTAAACTATGTTGTGTTGAATCGCGTAAAATTATTTTTGCATAATTTACTACATTTTTATCGTCAATCAAAATTTTGGATAGCACATATTCTTATGGTTGAAAGGTTCAGTAAATCAAGATGTTATCCTCAGAGTATCTGATGCAAAACAAAGAAAAAGGGGCAACAACTTGACACGGACTTAGCTGGTTTTGCCTAAGTCGTGCGGCACCCTCGCGCGTCCGTCCGCAAAGGTCAGCCTCCCCGAAGCCTCCCATTGTCCCTTAGGACCAACCAAAGAGAGAACGGGTTAAAAAGAACGTCTCAATCGGGATCCACAAGCAGACATGTCCGAAAAACACTTTATAGACAATGCAAAATACAAACAGACTTTACAAGCTCTGAACAGTGGCACAACAAAGGGTAAAATGGTCCATTACAGACCGAAAAGCTCTCGCACGTGTCCACATGACACAACCTTTATTTACAAGCCTAAAGAGGCCACCACCCAACTAAAATGGGACTAATATGCCTTCGGCCGCCCCTCTACATGTTGTACAAGGCATGAACATGCCAAAAGACACGGACAGATATAAGCATTACATCAAACACCTTGTTTAGAAGTTTGTCCGTGACTTTCTCCCCCACTTATCCCTTCGACATCCTCGTCAAAGCCTTTGTGAACACTGCAACTCTTCGCCTTTGCTGAGTCTTCAATCTTCTGCTCCAGCTGCAATGCACCTCCTGGCTCCCAACTGCTGTTTTTTTTTTTTTTGAGTCGTCGAACCCTTGATCCGCCATGCTGCTTCAACTCGCCAATGAATCTGACTCTGGTGTGGGGTTGGCTGAGTTGTGTTGATCCTTGTTGATTCTTGCGGATCTCCTAGATGAAGGAAAATACCATCCTTACTGCGCCAGTCTCTTAAAATTTCACATGCTGCTTGAACTAGGTGGATGCTTGTTGGAGCTTTAACGAGCATCATCTCGCAAACTTCTGAAGTTTTGGGTCCTTCCTCCACAAAATCTGCTCATTGACTCTTCTTTCAGTTAGTTGTCACATCCAAGTAGGTTCGCATCACTTCCGCTTTCGATTGGCATTTCGTTGGGAAATGAAGCGGACAATCTACTCTCAGTAGCACTGATCACCGTTGGTGAGGATTTGACAACTATTGTCTTCCATTATCTTCGAAGGGTCTTTGAACTTGTGTAGAGCTCCTCTGCTGGATAAATAAGAGAACTGGGGTACTCGGTTTCGCCCATTCTCTTAAGAGTTGAGAAGGCAAAGGTTACTTGACTTCGCCCGCCTCCTCGAGGTTGTACTTCATGCATCGAGCTGGTTACTGGCCTTCGCCTGCTCTTTGCTCACACTTCTGAAGTACTTGAAATGTTTGCACTCCTTGCGTTGAGTTAGCTACTGTGATTCACCTTCTCAATGCCATTGAACTTCTGGAATGCAGGAAGTTTTCACCCCAACTTGGAGTAATTCTCTGATAGATGAGGTCGCCTCTAGGATTGTACCGTCTTCTCCATCAACCCTGCCGCCTACTCCACTGAGTAGCAAAGGTACAGCACCGCGTACTGCCAGCTTCATTCCTTGGTCGTGCACTCTTGCATGACCCGAAGTCCTTCACTTACGGCTATCTTGATGAGAAACTTGTTGACACCGGTCTTACGAAGTTTCTTGGCCTCTGCCCTTCAGCCTTGTCTCGATACTTGGAGATTGTCTCTGCATGCTCCACCTCCTCGGCCCCTTTCACGACCAAGCGCTCTCCCTCCGTGAGAGCAAGGGATCAATGACTTTCACGGAAGTCCTACCTCTGCGGTACCATGGCGCTGCCATGCCCATGGTCCTACTATCCGTCTCCTCGCATCTGTATCCCTTTTCTTCACGATCAGTAGATATGTCTCCGTGGCACTCCTCTGAGTCCACCTCCATTCTGACTGATGCTTGATTTTGGGTAGCTAAGTCCCGCTGGACTCGTCGTCGCTTCCTCGCCCCTTTCGACCTCCTGCTTCAACACCTCTGTGTTCTCCAAGCAGTCTGTTTGGTCGATGGAAAGACAGACTGCAACTCCCATGCATGGCCTCTGCCATCACATTGTAGGGTTTGCACCGATTCTGTTCTCCTTAGCTTCCTTGGTAGCAACGTTCGCTTACTCGGCCTTGTCCTTTGACTTGTCGGGCTCCCTTAAGCGAATATGAGCTCTAGAGCAGTCCAACTCTCCAGCTGCTTCGATCATACCTCTGCATGATCAAGTCCCTCCCATGGGACTCACTGGTACTTGCATTCGAACTTTTCCCTTAGTGGAACACAGCCCCCATATGCTGATGACCAAGGTTTCCATCCGATGCAAAATTCG
The DNA here is from genome assembly GCF_036884655.1 of Musa acuminata AAA Group. Classification (NCBI taxonomy): domain Eukaryota; kingdom Viridiplantae; phylum Streptophyta; class Magnoliopsida; order Zingiberales; family Musaceae; genus Musa; species Musa acuminata. The sequence goes on from NC_088349.1 coordinate 40,709,640, forward strand.
ATGCACGGCCGGAAGACCCGCCTCTGCGGTACCATGGCCTTCACTCCTTGAATCCATAGCCCTTCTTGCCGTCGTGTTGTTCACCGAAGTGGAGCTTCCAGTAGCTCCCGATCATACCTCCATATGATCCAGTCCCTCCCGGGACTAAGTCGTGTGTATCGCATTGCTACGAACTATTCCACCACGATCCGCTGCACCATGTCGCCTCCTGGTGACATCTCCATTGTATTCTGATCCTTGTGGAATAAACTCGAATTGTGAACCCTCCATGTGTGGCCTCTGCCAATACATCGCAGGGTCTCCTCCACCTTCGATTTTGTTCACTCCTTTGGCAATCGACCTTCATCCACCCACTCTTGGGTCACAACTAGATGAAGCACTGCTCTAGGACAGTCCGTCGCCTAGTAGCTCCCGAAGTCCACCGACTTCACTATAATTTGTGCACCATTGTCTGGATCCTGGGCCTCTGCCCCTACCAGCACAATCTCCGCTGCACACCGCTTCCTTCATAGCAACTTGAATGGTAACACTGTGGCATATTCTTCAAGAGTACCCGCCTCTGCATCCTCTTGCCCCGTGCTAAGGCCTTCTGTACCCAACTTCGCCTCCGCAAATTGAGTCGCCTTAGTTCCTCCATCCAATGCTTCTCTGAGATAAGGTGCATGTGCCCCGAAGCTCCCTTCGTCTTTGGCACCATGCAAGACGAGTCCGCTCCGTCAGAATGAAGGACCCATGGAACAACATGATCCTACTCTTGCCTCTGCAAGAGTTCATGTCCTTGACCTCTGTCTAAGGAAAGCACTATGCCTCTGCTCCATGTTCCAACTTCTATGCTGGCTCCCTTCATGCGTCTTGGGTACTTCGCCAAGTTACACCCAAGTTGCTCCGCTCCTCGTTTTTGCATTGAGTCGATGGTGGCCCTCGTGCCCACCATTCCACGGGTCAGCCCTCCCTTGAGTCCGATCTCCATATCGACTCCAAGTGTGCTTTCATTTAAGTTGCTTTTGGGTCGCTCCCCCACTTGATCTCGCAATGCATCCACCAATGCATTCTCTCAAGCGAGATCATGCGACGACTCCGCGCCGCTTGCTCAGTCCATCGAGCTTCGTGGAGTTGTTGTTTGTTGAGGTACTCCTCCTCAACATGTGAGGTCCGTCTCACATGATTCTCCCTCTGGAGAGCCGGGACTTATCCCTCCTGGATAACTATCCCGTTGGAGCAACATCTCTCTTCGTTTTGGAGACCACCATCCCCTTGGACTACTCCGATTTGCTGAATAAACTGTGCATTGTTCTGCCTCCTGCAAACGCACTTGCTAGATTGCGACTCCCCGTCAATACAGCCACCGCTGCACCCCTCAAGGCCTAGCAACATGCTGAACTCGTTGCACACTTCAGCCTCCTCCGGACGTATCCTTCGCATGCCGAAGAGAAAGTTTCAATGCTCCATAGCGCCAAGTTTCGGTCGCCTTGGGATGGCCACGAACATTCCGTCGTCCGCATACAAGCCTATGCATGAGTACCAAATTCTTCGAGTTAGTAATTCCCCTCACCTCTGAGAGCTTTGCATAACTCTTTTGGTCGTTGAGCAACTCATTCCACCTTGCATGGTCTCATTCTTGCCAAGTATCTCGCTTGCCTAGAGCACCATCAAGTATAGTTGTCAATGTTGAGCCGTAGCTCAAACTCAGCCATCCCAACCTTTGTGCGCTCCAAATTCTTCCAAGCTTGCCTGTTCTCGTGGTGCCTCTTGCGCGAAGGGTTGGCCATTCCTCTGAATGCCAATCTCAGATGCCCGCTCCTCTGAGCGACTCTTTTCCCTACATCTCCATGCCCGTTTTCCCTCAAACGGTCGCGCGTGTGCTGACTGCCCTCAATGCAGCCCTACTAGGTCCCCAACGTTTGCATGTCAAGTGTTTCTATGAGTGCTTATCCCGCTCTGATACCATATGACACGGACTTAGCTGGTTTTGCCTAAGTCGTGCGGCACCCTCGCGCGTCCGTCCGCAAAGGTCAGCCTCTCCGAAGCCTCCCATTGTCCCTTAGGACCAACCAAAGAGAGAACGGGTTAAAAAGAACGCCTCAATCGGGATCCACAAGCAGACATGTCCGAAAAATACTTTATAGACAATGCAAAATACAAACAGACTTTACAAGCTCTGAACAGTGGCACAACAAAGGGTAAAATGGTCCATTACAGACCGAAAAGCTCTCGCACGTGTCCACATGACACAACCTTTATTTACAAGCCTAAAGAGGCCACCACCCAACTAAAATGGGACTAATATGCCTTCGGCCGCCCCTCTACATGTTGTACAAGGCATGAACATGCCAAAAGACACAGACAGATATAAGCATTACATCAAACACCTTGTTTAGAAGTTTGTCCGTGACAAACTGTTGCTGCCTTATAGTTTGGCCAAAGGTTGCTTGCAATCATGGCCGAGAACACACCTTGTTGCTCTCGGCTTGGCCAAAGGCAGCAAGGCTGAGAGCAGCAGGGCTGCTTTTAGCCTAGGCATTAGGAGCCCATGCAGCCATGGTTTCCTAGCTGCAAGGGGCAACCCTAGCAGCCAGTATCCCTAGCGGCCAATAGTCCTGGTCGCCCATAGACAAAATGCAGCCAAGGATTCCTGGCTACAAAGGGTTCCTTGGTGGTTAGGGTTTCCTAGCCATACAAGGCAGCCCTATGGCTAAAGATTTTTGGATGCAAGGGAGTCCCTAGCGGCTAAGAAACCATGGCTGCATGGGCTCCTAATCTTTTTGCTTATTATATTTTTTGGCGTATATCACTTTATAACTATTGCATAAATGCATATGTATTGTGATGTCCTTGGATTTGTGCAATGGGAATCGGATCGTGATGAGATCACGATAATGAGATCGATTCACCTTTAAACACATATCCTAAATAATCCCGGTCATAGGTTACTCGAGAGGGACATCGTGATAACCGGATAGACTGGTGTGCTGTATACCCGTCCATATGATGGATGCAGCTGGTCTCATAGCTGCTCGTGTAGGGACACTAGGGATACAGTACAGGTGCTCATTGGAGAATGAGTTCACTGATTGATCCGCTTACGGAATGCTGGATGGTTGATGATGCCTTATTGTCAGACAACGATTCCGTAGTCCTAGTGGTGTATCTGGTTCTTAGACTTGAGACACCAAGGATGTCCTGTATGAGTGCTCCACTCTTTGATACCAGACTTATAAGTTTGGCTGTTCCCAGATCTAGTACAGCTGGTCATTGGGAGTGGTAGTCGACCTTACGAGGGCTATTGAGTGTCGATAGAGGATCATCCACTCTCGGTATCATGAGAGGAATATCCCATGTGTTCTTGCTCAGACAAATCCCTGGCCAGGGTCATTCGGGTTGAGAGAGAAAGAGTTCTCCGGGAGAATCCGATTAGAGCGAGACTCAAGTAGAAACCGTATGGGTCTGACAGCACCATGCTCGATATACGGTCTCTGGGATATTAGATGGATGAGGGACTATAGGTACATGGTAACTGAGGACAGACAGGTCCAATGGATTGGATTCCCCTGTATCGTCTAGGGACTACGGCGTAGTGGCCTAGTACTTCCGTAGTCGATGAGTCGAGTGAATTATTACAGAGATAATAATTCACTTAGTTAGAAAGAGTTCTGACAGGTATGACTCACGGCCAGCTCGATATTGGGCCTAGAGGGTCACACACATATGGTAGGCATTGCGATGAGTAGAGGTTCGGATATGAGATATCCGACGGAGCCCTTGTCTTATTGGATGCAGATCCAATACCAACTAGGGAAAGGACCCATTAGGGTTTTGACACGGGATCTCTATAAATAGGAGGGATTCACAGCCTCATAGGCTAGAGTCTTTGCTTGCCCTTCCTATTCTCCTCTCCCTCTCCACCTTAGAGTAGGCCTGGAGTTTTGAGGAGCGTCGTCGCAACCCTGCTGTGTGGATCACCGCTAGAGAAGAGGACGCTTGACCTCCTTCACCCTCTCCTGAGGATCTGCAAGGAAACAGGGATATACGATCTCCCTAGGTAACATAATCTCTATACGCAGTTTTGTGTTTTGCGGATTTTGCGCACCAATCTTCGCACGACGACGAACATCTTTTTGGGAATCGGGGATTTTTGTTTTCTTGTTCTTCCGCTGCGCATATGATGTCGCCCCCCATGATTTCCCAACAGTGGTATCAGAGCCAGGTTGTTCGTGCGAATGATTGGTATTTGAACTGCGTGTGTTGTGTTTAGGAAGAATATTGACGTCAAAATCGTTGACGCAAAAGCAAGGAAGGGCAGCAACAGTTGCTGCCCTCGATCTGCATGCCTACAGCCAGCCGCAGCCGCAGCCAGGCAGCACAGCGCCGGCGCATGCGCAAGCGCTGTGCCTGCAGTAGCCGGCCGACGATCTGCTTGCAGTAGGCTTGCGGCCGGCGGGGCTGGGAGCCCGCTCGGTAGAAGCGCCTGCGGCCACTGAGCCCGCGGGTAGAGGCGCCGCGGGGCAGCAGCGCGGGCTGAGGCACCGCAGGGCAGCGGCGCCTGTGGCCGCTGCTCCCACGGGCAAAAACCCCGTAGGGGCGGCCGCCAGCGAGACAGCACCACCTGCGGGCGCTGACTCGCGGGTAGAACCGCCCGCGAAGGCGGCGGCGCCCGCGGGGGTGCCCACCTGCAGCGGCAGCGACCCCAGCGGGCGTGCCACCTACAGGCGAGGGCAGTGCCCTCGCCCTCGCCGCACAGGCCGCCGCCAGCAGGGTGGCGGCGGCGGCGGCGCAGCAGCGAAAAGGGGAAAGGGTATTAGGGTTTTCTGCGCAAAAGACAGTTTTGCCCCTCGGAATTTGAGAAATTCCAGTTTCTGTCTTTTGTCCAAATTACGAAAATACCCTTAGGAATTGAGAAATTCCCTATATATCCCTGATTTCACAAAATATTAATTAAATAAAAGGTTTAGTTGATTATTATTTTTATTATCTAGTAGTCCTACATAATGACGATTATTTATACATGTGATGTATGATGAGTGGACGGATGATCATGGACCGTGTGATGTGTGTACTTGTGATTATTATTATTGAGGTCTGCGAACCTCCATTATATTTCTCGTTTATTGTCGGGCCTGCGTGCCTATGATTAAGTTGTAATCACATGAGGAGGCGCAGCGGGAGCGTGGAAGCCATAGCGGGACCCACGAGACGGACGATCGTGATGCATGAAGATGCATCAAGATGTCGACGGAACCAACGAGGACGAGATGGACGATCACAAGGCATGGAGATGCACCGTTGCACACATAGATCTTGATGTGAGTGATTAGGCCTACTGGCTCGGGCCTGATCATCTGGTGTGATTGCTTATACACATACTAGATATGTATATATATTTGCATGCGATGTAGATATATATTAAATATGTACATGTGTGACATGTCATAATAGGAGACCAAATCATAGAAACATCTCTCGATAATATTAAGTCGGTAAACGTGAGGCAATTAGATTGACCCACGTGGCCTTCCATCGTTATGAGTAGGAACCGAATCCCGGTGTAGGTTGAGTTGGTCGAGTCCCTCGAGACTCACCTATATCGCGATTCGCTATCTTGCTTACGACATAGAGATGTCACCGGTGACCTGAGGGCATGATATGCTTGGTCGAGTCCCTCGAGGGTATATCATCAAATCAGACTCATCTTGTAACGAAGGTGTTGACTTAACCGAGCATCATGGTTGGTCGAGTCCCTCGAGGCCATGGTGATTCGGAGGCCGAACAGGACGGGAATCACAAGGAGTTGTGATCGGCAAGAGTTGTCTACCTTTTAGGCTTAGTGTGATTGGTCGAGTCCCTCGAGGTTACACTAAGACGCTGATTGGATCCTGATCCCCACTAGAAGTCTGCCGGAGACTTCCGTTTCACGTGCTGAGGGTGTCGCGTGACTCGTTAGTAAAATAGTGGGAGCATATTAAGATAGAAGTCCATATCTTGATAGTTTATTTCTTGCAAAATCTGCATGTTATTCATTTTTGCTACATCTTTATTTTCAGAAAATGTCGCTTTCAAATCCCTTACGTTGCATACTTGATGTCAACCGCCTCACTGGTCCAAATTATACGGATTGGCTCCGTAACTTGAGAATTGTTCTCACAGCGGAGAAAATCGTGTACGTCCTTGATACAGTGATGCCTACGCCCGAAGAAGGGGCAAGCGAGGATGAGATCGCTCGCTACGTGAAGTACATTGATGACTCCACTCTTGCTCAGTGCTATATGTTGGGCTCTATGACTCCAGAGTTACAGAGACAACATGAAAAGATGGATGCCAGATCCATTCTCCTACATGTCCGTAAATTGTTTGAGGAACAGGGAAGGACTCAACGATATGAGATATCCAAGAGCCTTTTCCGCGCTAGGATGACTGAGGGGACACCGGTTCAGAACCATGTCCTAAAGATGATTGAGTGGATAGAGAAACTCACAGGTCTAGGAATGGTCCTAGAGGATAACTTGTGTGTGGACATTGTGCTTCAGTCCCTACCAGATTCCTTTTCACAGTTCATAATGAACTTTAATATGAACAAGCTTGAGGTGACTCTCCCAGAGCTCCTCAATATGTTGAGGGAGGCAGAGAGTACTATTAAGAAAGAGAAGCCAGTTCTCTACACTGGTGAGACCAGAAAGAAAAGGAAAGCAGAAAGGTCCCTTAAGAAGGGAAAGGGCAAGGGCAAACAAGGTAAAGCAAAGGTTGCTAAGAAAGACCCAATAAAGGACAAAGGCCAGTGCTTCCACTGTGGTAAAGATGGGCACTGGAAGAGAAACTGCAAAGAGTACCTTGCAGAAAGGGCGAAACAAAAGCTTGATGAAGCTTCAGGTACATTCATGATCGGTCTCCATTTGTCAGACTCTTATGATAACACATGGGTATTAGATACCGGTAGTGCTTATCATATATGTAATTCGTTGCAGGTTCTGGCAAGGCCTAGGAGACTAGAGAGAGGCGAGATGGACCTCAAGATGGGTAATGGAGCAAAAGTTGCTGTTTTAGCTGTTGGCGAGGTTGCCCTACATCTGCCTAGTGGAGCTTTTATTGCATTAGATGCATGTTATTTTGTTCCTTCTATTATCAAAAACATTATCTCCATTTCATGTTTAACAGTTAGTGGATATAAATTTGTTTTTGAGAACAATGGTTGTTCGATATTATTAGATGATAAGATCATCACGAAAGGAACATTGCATAATGGTTTATTTATGTTAGACACCACTCCACATATCATGAATATAAATATGTCCAAAAGGAAACGAGATGAGTTGAACAGTGCATACCTGTGGCATTGTAGGCTAGGTCACATCCATGAAAGAAGGATTCAAAAGTTGCTAAATGATGGATATCTAGATCCATTCGACTATGTGTCATATGCAACTTGTGAGCCTTGCATTCGTGGAAAACTGACCAACTCTCCATTTAGTGGAACTGGAGAGAGAGCCACTGAGTTATTGGAACTCATACATAGTGATGTATGTGGACCCATGTCAACTCATGCCATTGGAGGTTACTCCTACTTCATTACATTTACTGATGATTTCTCAAGGTATGGATATGTGTACTTAATGAAGTACAAGTCCGAGGCCTTTGAGAAATTCAGAGAGTATAAGAATGAGGTGGAGAACCAGACTGGAAAGAGTATCAAAACTCTTCGATCAGATCGAGGAGGTGAGTACTTAAGTACAGAGTTTACTCACTTCCTCAAGGACCATGGGATATTATCCCAATGGACACCTCCTTATACACCTCAGCTCAATGGTGTCTCTGAAAGGAGAAATCGTACATTATTAGATATGGTACGGTCCATGATGAGTTTCGCTGACCTACCCATCTCATTCTGGGGATATGCCCTAGAAACCGCAGCTTACCTTCTGAACAGAGTTCCAACTAAGTCGGTGGTGTCTACACCATATGAGATATGGAAAGGGAAGAAGCCTGATCTTAAAGTAGTTAAGATTTGGGGCTGCTCTGCCCATGTTAAAAGACACAACCCCGATAAGTTAGAATCAAGGACAGGGCGATGTAAATTTGTGGGATACCCCAAGGAAACTTGTGGGGGTATTACTTCTATCATCTCGAGGACCAAAAGGTCTTTGTAGCTAAGAGAGCAGTGTTCCTTGAGAAGGAACACATTCTTGACGGAGACAGTGGGAGAATGATAGAATTGAGCGAGGTTGGAGAACCAAGCTCAAGCACCACTCTACAGCCCGAGTCTGTTCAGGTATCTAATACACAAGTTTCAACTTTACGCAGGTCTGATAGAGTATCCCATCCTCCTGAGAGATATGTGGGACATATTAGAGCAGAGGATGTAGAGGATATTGATCCTCAGACCTACGAGGAGGCTATTATGAGTATAGACTCCGGGAAGTGGAAAGAAGCCATGAATTCTGAGATGGATTCTATGTACTCCAATAAGGTTTGGAACCTAGTTGATGCACCCGAAGGTATTGTACCCATCGGTTGCAAGTGGATCTTTAAGAAAAAGATCGGAGTAGATGGAAAGGTAGAGACCTATAAAGTAAGGCTAGTGGCTAAGGGGTATCGTCAAAGGCAAGGTGTTGACTACGACGAAACTTTCTCACCCGTAGCAATGCTAAAATCCATCAGAATTCTATTGGCTATTGCAGCACACTATGATTATGAGATCTGGCAGATGGATGTAAAAACCGCATTCCTCAATGGAAACCTCGAGGAGGAGGTGTATATGATGCAACCTGAGGGATTCGTGTCCAAGAACTGCTCAGATAAGGTGTGTAGGTTGCTTAGATCCATTTATGGACTAAAGCAAGCTTCCTGAAGTTGGAACATAAGATTTGATGAGTCAATCAGATCTTATGACTTCGTTAAGAACGAAGATGAGCCTTGTGTGTACAGGAAGGTAAGTGGGAGCGCTATTAGCTTTTTGGTGTTATATGTGGATGACATCCTCATCATTGGGAATGACATAGGAATGCTATCCACAATAAAGGCTTGGTTATCTAGACACTTCTCCATGAAGGACTTAGGAGAAGCATCTTATATCTTGGGGATTAGAATCTATAGAGATAGATCCAAAAGGATGCTTGGCTTGTCCCAGTCCAGGTACATAGAAACTATTGTCAAAAGGTTTGGCATGGAAAATTCCAAAAGAGGTCTCATACCGATGAGACATGAGATATCGCTTTCTACGAGTATGTCCCCAAAGACTCCAGAAGAAAGGGCGAACATGGATATGATACCTTATGCCTCAGCAATAGGGTCTATCATGTATGCCATGCTATGTACTAGGCCTGATATAGCGCATGCTCTGAGTGTCACGAGCAGGTATCAGGCGGATCCAGGCTTGGAGCACTGGAAAGCAGTAAAGTGTATCCTTAAGTACTTGAGAAGGACTAATGATCTTTTACTAGTATGTGGAGGTAATAGCCTTAAGGTTGAAGGCTACACTGACTCAAGTTTTCAGTCTGATGTCGATGATAGCAAGTCGAATTCAGGGTATGTGTACACCTTGAATGGAGGAGCAGTGTGCTGGAAGAGTTCCAAGCAAGATACCACTGCTGACTCGACCACAGAGGCGGAGTACATTGCTGCATCAGATGCAGCAAAAGAGGGAGTCTGGGTGAAGAAGTTCATCACAGATTTGGGAGTCGTGCCGAGTAACGAGGAGCCGACTTCCTTATATTGCGACAACTACGGGGCGATTACTCAAATAAGGGAACCCGGGTCTCATCAGAAGTGTTCTGAGGAGGTTACAACTTATCAGAGAGATCGTAACCCGAGGAGATGTAGTAGTGGAAAGAGTTCCATCCGAAGATAACATTGCAGATCCACTAACAAAGCCATTGTCTCAGATTGTCTTTGAGCGTCACAGGGGTCTGATGGGGATCAGACACATAGGTGATTGGCTTTAGGTCAAGTGGGAGATTGCTAGTCATAAGTGCCCAGCAAGCCAATCACGTGAGTGATGGCACGTGTGACTTGATACAGAATCTTTTTGCTTATTATATTTTTGGCGTATATCACTTTATAACTATTGCATAAATGCATATGTATTGTGATGTCCTTGGATTTGTGCAATGGGAATCGGATCGTGATGAGATCACGATAATGAGATCGATTCACCTTTAAACACATATCCTAAATAATCCCGGTCATAGGTTACTCGAGAGGGACATCGTGATAACCGGATAGACTGGTGTGCTGTATACCCGTCCATATGATGGATGCAGCTGGTCTCATAGCTGCTCGTGTAGGGACACTAGGGATACAGTACAGGTGCTCATTGGAGAATGAGTTCACTGATTGATCCGCTTACGGAATGCTGGATGGTTGATGATGCCTTATTGTCAGACAACGATTCCGTAGTCCTAGTGGTGTATCTGGTTCTTAGACTTGAGACACCAAGGATGTCCTGTATGAGTGCTCCACTCTTTGATACCAGACTTATAGGTTTGGCTGTTCCCAGATCTAGTACAGCTGGTCATTGGGAGTGGTAGTCGACCTTACGAGGGCTATTGAGTGTCGATAGAGGATCATCCACTCTCGGTATCATGAGAGGAATATCCCATGTGTTCTTGCTCAGACAAATCCCTAGCCAGGGTCATTCGGGTTGAGAGAGAAAGAGTTCTCCGGGAGAATCCGATTAGAGCGAGACTCAAGTAGAAATCGTATGGGTCTGACAGCACCATGCTCAATATACGGTCTCTGGGATATTAGATGGATGAGGGACTATAGGTACATGGTAACTGAGGACAGACAGGTCCAATGGATTGGATTCCCCTGTATCGTCTGGGGACTACGGCGTAGTGGCCTAGTACTTCCGTAGTCGATGAGTCGAGTGAATTATTACAGAGATAATAATTCACTTAGTTAGAAGGAGTTCTGACAGGTATGACTCACGGCCAGCTCGATATTGGGCCTAGAGGGTCACACACATATGGTAGGCATTGCGATGAGTAGAGGTTCGGATATGAGATATCCGACGGAGCCCTTGTCTTATTGGATGCAGATCCAATACCCACTAGGGAAAGGACCCATTAGGGTTTTGACACGGGATCTCTATAAATAGGAGGGATTCACAGCCTCATAGGCTAGAGTCTTTGCTTGCCCTTCCTATTCTCCTCTCCCTCTCCACCTTAGAGTAGGCCTGGAGTTTTGAGGAGCATCGTCGCAACCCTGCTGTGTGGATCACCGCTAGAGAGGAGGACGCTTGACCTCCTTCACCCTCTCCTGAGGATCTGCAAGGAAACAGGGATATACGATCTCCCTAGGTAACACAATCTCTATACGCAGTTTTGTGTTTTGCGGATTTTGCGCACCAATCTTCGCACGACGACGAACATCTTTTTGGGAATCGGGGATTTTTGTTTTCTTGTTCTTCCGCTGCGCATATGATGTCGCCCCCCATGATTTCCCAACAGTGGTATCAGAGCCAGGTTGTTCGTGCGAATGATTGGTTTTTGAACTGCGTGTGTTGTGTTTAGGAAGAATATTGACGTCAAAATCGTTGACGCAAAAGCAAGGAAGGGCAGCAACAGTTGCTGCCCTCGATCTGCATGCCTACAGCCAGCCGCAGCCGCAGCCAGGCAGCACAGCGCCGGCGCATGCGCAAGCGCTGTGCCTGCAGTAGCCGGCCGGCGATCTGCTTGCAGCAGGCTTGCGGCCGGCGGGGCTGGGAGCCCGCTCGGTAGAAGCGCCTGCGGCCACTGAGCCCGCGGGCAGAGGCGCCGCGGGGCAGCAGCGCGGGCTGAGGCACCGCAGGGCAGCGGCGCCTGTGGCCGCTGCTCCCACGGGCAAAAACCCCGCAGGGGCGGCCGCCAGCGAGACAGCACCACCTGCGGGCGCTGACTCGTGGGCAGAACCGCCCGCGAAGGCGGCGGCGCCCGCGGGGGCGCCCACCTGCAGCGGCAGCGACCCCAGCGGGCGTGCCACCTGCAGGCGAGGGCAGTCCCCTCGCCCTCGCCGCACAGGCCGCCGCCAGCAGGGTGGCGGCGGCGGCGGCGCAGCAGTGAAAAGGGGAAAGGGTATTAGGGTTTTCTGCGCAAAAGACAGTTTTGCCCCTCGGAATTTGAGAAATTCCAGTTTCTGTCTTTTGTCCAAATTACGAAAATACCCTTAGGAATTGAGAAATTCCCTATATATCCCTGATTTCACAAAATATTAATTAATTAAAAGGTTTAGTTGATTATTATTTTTATTATCTAGTAGTCCTACATAATGACGATTATTTATACATGTGATGTATGATGAGTGGACGGATGATCATGGACCGTGTGATGTGTGTACTTGTGATTATTATTATTGAGGTCTGCGAACCTCCATTATATTTCTCGTTTATTGTCGGGCCTGCGTGCCTATGATTAAGTTGTAATCACATGAGGAGGCGCAGCGGGAGCGTGGAAGCCATAGCGGGACCCACGAGACGGACGATCGTGATGCATGAAGATGCATCAAGATGTCGACGGAACCAACGAGGACGAGATGGACGATCACAAGGCATGGAGATGCACCGTTGCACACATAGATCTTGATGTGAGTGATTAGGCCTACTGGCTCGGGCCTAATCATATTAGGTTGTGGTCCATGATCATCTGGTGTGATTGCTTATACACATACTAGATATGTATATATATTTGCATGCGATGTAGATATATATTAAATATGTACATGTGTGACATGTCATAATAGGAGACCAAATCATAGAAACATCTCTCGATAATATTAAGTCGGTAAACGTGAGGCAATTAGATTGACCCACGTGGCCTTCCATCGTTATGAGTAGGAACCGAATCCCGGTGTAGGTTGAGTTGGTCGAGTCCCTCGAGACTCACCTATATCGCGATTCGCTATCTTGCTTACGACATAGAGATGTCACCGGTGACCTGAGGGCATGATATGCTTGGTCGAGTCCCTCGAGGGTATATCATCAAATCAGACTCATCTTGTAACGAAGGTGTTGACTTAACCGAGCATCATGGTTGGTCGAGTCCCTCGAGGCCATGGTGATTCGGAGGCCGAACAGGACGGGAATCACAAGGAGTTGTGATCGGCAAGAGTTGTCTACCTTTTAGGCTTAGTGTGATTGGTCGAGTCCCTCGAGGTTACACTAAGACGCTGATTGGATCCTGATCCCCACTAGAAGTCTGCCGGAGACTTCCGTTTCACGTGCTGAGGGTGTCGCGTGACTCGTTAGTAAAATAGTGGGAGCATATTAAGATAGAAGTCCATATCTTGATAGTTTATTTCTTGCAAAATCTGCATGTTATTCATTTTTGCTACATCTTTATTTTCAGAAAATGTCGCTTTCAAATCCCTTACGTTGCATACTTGATGTCAACCGCCTCACTGGTCCAAATTATACGGATTGGCTCCGTAACTTGAGAATTGTTCTCACAGCGGAGAAAATCGTGTACGTCCTTGATACAGTGATGCCTACGCCCGAAGAAGGGGCAAGCGAGGATGAGATCGCTCGCTACGTGAAGTACATTGATGACTCCACTCTTGCTCAGTGCTATATGTTGGGCTCTATGACTCCAGAGTTACAGAGACAACATGAAAAGATGGATGCCAGATCCATTCTCCTACATGTCCGTAAATTGTTTGAGGAACAGGGAAGGACTCAACGATATGAGATATCCAAGAGCCTTTTCCGCGCTAGGATGACTGAGGGGACACCGGTTCAGAACCATGTCCTAAAGATGATTGAGTGGATAGAGAAACTCACAGGTCTAGGAATGGTCCTAGAGGATAACTTGTGTGTGGACATTGTGCTTCAGTCCCTACCAGATTCCTTTTCACAGTTCATAATGAACTTTAATATGAACAAACTTGAGGTGACTCTCCTAGAGCTCCTCAATATGTTGAGGGAGGCAGAGAGTACTATTAAGAAAGAGAAGCCAGTTCTCTACACTGGTGAGACCAGAAAGAAAAGGAAAGCAGAAAGGTCCCTTAAGAAGGGAAAGGGCAAGGGCAAACAAGGTAAAGCAAAGGTTGCTAAGAAAGACCCAACAAAGGACAAAGGCCAGTGCTTCCACTGTGGTAAAGATGGGCACTGGAAGAGAAACTGCAAAGAGTACCTTGCAGAAAGGGCGAAACAAAAGCTTGATGAAGCTTCAGGTACATTCATGATCGGTCTCCATTTGTCAGACTCTTATGATAACACATGGGTATTAGATACCGGTAGTGCTTATCATATATGTAATTCGTTGCAGGTTCTGGCAAGGCCTAGGAGACTAGAGAGAGGCGAGATGGACCTCAAGATGGGTAATGGAGCAAAAGTTGCTGTTTTAGCTGTTGGCGAGGTCGCCCTACATCTGCCTAGTGGAGCTTTTATTGCATTAGATGCATGTTATTTTGTTCCTTCTATTATCAAAAACATTATCTCCATTTCATGTTTAACAGTTAGTGGATATAAATTTGTTTTTGAGAACAATGGTTGTTCGATATTATTAGATGATAAGATCATCACGAAAGGAACATTGCATAATGGTTTATTTATGTTAGACACCACTCCACATATCATGAATATAAATATGTCCAAAAGGAAACAAGATGAGTTGAACAGTGCATACCTGTGGCATTGTAGGCTAGGTCACATCCATGAAAGAAGGATTCAAAAGTTGCTAAATGATGGATATCTAGATCCATTCGACTATGTGTCATATGCAACTTGTGAGCCTTGCATTCGTGGAAAACTGACCAACTCTCCATTTAGTGGAACTGGAGAGAGAGCCACTGAGTTGTTGGAACTCATACATAGTGATGTATGTGGACCCATGTCAACTCATGCCATTGGAGGTTACTCCTACTTCATTACATTTACTGATGATTTCTCAAGGTATGGATATGTGTACTTAATGAAGTACAAGTCCGAGGCCTTTGAGAAATTCAGAGAGTATAAGAATGAGGTGGAGAACCAGACTGGAAAGAGTATCAAAACTCTTCGATCAGATCGAGGAGGTGAGTACTTAAGTACAGAGTTTACTCACTTCCTCAAGGACCATGGGATATTATCCCAATGGACACCTCCTTATACACCTCAGCTCAATGGTGTCTCTGAAAGGAGAAATCGTACATTATTAGATATGGTACGGTCCATGATGAGTTTCGCTGACCTACCCATCTCATTCTGGGGATATGCCCTAGAAACCGCAGCTTACCTTCTGAACAGAGTTCCAACTAAGTCGGTGGTGTCTACACCATATGAGATATGGAAAGGGAAGAAGCCTGATCTTAAAGTAGTTAAGATTTGGGGCTGCTCTGCCCATGTTAAAAGACACAACCCCGATAAGTTAGAATCAAGGACATGGCGATGTAAATTTGTGGGATACCCCAAGGAAACTTGTGGGTATTACTTCTATCATCTCGAGGACCAAAAGGTCTTTGTAGCTAAGAGAGCAGTGTTCCTTGAGAAGGAACACATTCTTGACGGAGACAGTGGGAGAATGATAGAATTGAGCGAGGTTGGAGAACCAAGCTCAAGCACCACTCTACAGCCCGAGTCTGTTCAGGTATCTAATACACAAGTTTCAACTTTACGCAGGTCTGATAGAGTATCCCATCCTCCTGAGAGATATGTGGGACATATTAGAGCAGAGGATGTAGAGGATATTGATCCTCAGACCTACGAGGAGGCTATTATGAGTATAGACTCCGGGAAGTGGAAAGAAGCCATGAATTCTGAGATGGATTCTATGTACTCCAATAAGGTTTGGAACCTAGTTGATGCACCCGAAGGTATTGTACCCATCGGTTGCAAGTGGATCTTTAAGAAAAAGATCGGAGTAGATGGAAAGGTAGAGACCTATAAAGCAAGGCTAGTGGCTAAGGGGTATCGTCAAAGGCAAGGTGTTGACTACGACGAAACTTTCTCACCCGTAGCAATGCTAAAATCCATCAGAATTCTATTGGCTATTGCAGCACACTATGATTATGAGATCTGGCAGATGGATGTGAAAACCGCATTCCTCAACGGGAACCTGGAGGAGGAGGTGTATATGATGCAACCTGAGGGATTCGTGTCCAAGAACTGCCCAGATAAGGTGTGTAGGTTGCTTAGATCCATTTATGGACTAAAGCAAGCTTCCCGAAGTTGGAACATAAGATTTGATGAGGCAATCAGATCTTATGACTTCGTTAAGAACGAAGATGAGCCTTGTGTATACAGAAAGGTAAGTGGGAGCGCTATTAGCTTTTTGGTGTTATATGTGGATGACATCCTCATCATTGGGAATGACATAGGAATGCTATCCACAATAAAGGCTTGGTTATCTAGACACTTCTCCATGAAGGACTTAGGAGAAGCATCTTATATCTTGGGGATTAGAATCTATAGAGATAGATCTAAAAGGATGCTTGGCTTGTCCCAGTCCAGGTACATAGAAACTATTGTCAAAAGGTTTGGCATGGAAAATTCCAAAAGAGGTCTCATACCGATGAGACATGAGATATCGCTTTCTACGAGTATGTCCCCAAAGACTCCAGAAGAAAGGGCGAACATGGATATGATACCTTATGCCTCAGCAATAGGGTCTATCATGTATGCCATGCTATGTACTAGGCCTGATATAGCGCATGCTCTGAGTGTCACGAGCAGGTATCAGGCGGATCCAGGCTTGGAGCACTGGAAAGCAGTAAAGTGTATCCTTAAGTACTTGAGAAGGACTAAGGATCTTTTACTAGTATATGGAGGTAATAGCCTTAAGGTTGAAGGCTACACTGACTCAAGTTTTCAGTCTGATGTCGATGATAGCAAGTCGAATTCAGGGTATGTGTACACCTTGAATGGAGGAGCAGTGTGCTGGAAGAGTTCCAAGCAAGATACCACTGCTGACTCGACCACAGAGGCGGAGTACATTGCTGCATCAGATGCAGCAAAGGAGGGAGTCTGGTTGAAGAAGTTCATCACAGATTTGGGAGTCGTGCCGGATAGTGAGGAGCCGATTTCCCTATATTGCAACAACAACGGGGCAATTGCTCAAGCGAAGGAACCTAGGTCTCATCAGAAATCTAAGCATGTTCTGAGGAGGTTCCACCTTATTAGAGAGATCGTGTCCCGAGGAGATGTAGCAGTGGAAAGAGTTCAATCCGAAGATAACATTGCAGATCCACTAACAAAGCCATTGTCTCAGATTGTCTTTGAGCGTCACAGGGGTCTGATGGGGATCAGACACATAGGTGATTGGCTTTAGGTCAAGTGGGAGATTGCTAGTCATAAGTGCCCAGCAAGCCAATCACGTGAGTGATGGCACGTGTGACTTGATACAGAATCTTTTTGCTTATTATATTTTTGGCGTATATCACTTTATAACTATTGCATAAATGCATATGTATTGTGATGTCCTTGGATTTGTGCAATGGGAATCGGATCGTGATGAGATCACGATAATGAGATCGATTCACCTTTAAACACATATCCTAAATAATCCCGGTCATAGGTTACTCGAGAGGGACATCGTGATAACCGGATAGACTGGTGTGCTGTATACCCGTCCATATGATGGATGCAGCTGGTCTCATAGCTGCTCGTGTAGGGACACTAGGGATACAGTACAGGTGCTCATTGGAGAATGAGTTCACTGATTGATCCGCTTACGGAATGCTGGATGGTTGATGATGCCTTATTGTCAGACAACGATTCCGTAGTCCTAGTGGTGTATCTGGTTCTTAGACTTGAGACACCAAGGATGTCCTGTATGAGTGCTCCACTCTTTGATACCAGACTTATAGGTTTGGCTGTTCCCAGATCTAGTACAGCTGGTCATTGGGAGTGGTAGTCGACCTTACGAGGGCTATTGAGTGTCGATAGAGGATCATCCACTCTCGGTATCATGAGAGGAATATCCCATGTGTTCTTGCTCAGACAAATCCCTGGCCAGGGTCATTCGGGTTGAGAGAGAAAGAGTTCTCCGGGAGAATCCGATTAGAGCGAGACTCAAGTAGAAACCGTATGGGTCTGACAGCACCATGCTCGATATACGGTCTCTGGGATATTAGATGGATGAGGGACTATAGGTACATGGTAACTGAGGACAGACAGGTCCAATGGATTGGATTCCCCTGTATCGTCTGGAGACTACGGCGTAGTGGCCTAGTACTTCCGTAGTCGATGAGTCGAGTGAATTATTACAGAGATAATAATTCACTTAGTAGAAGGAGTTCTGACAGGTATGACTCACGGCCAGCTCGATATTGGGCCTAGAGGGTCACACACATATGGTAGGCATTGCGATGAGTAGAGGTTCGGATATGAGATATCCGACGGAGCCCTTGTCTTATTGGATGCAGATCCAATACCCACTAGGGAAAGGACCCATTAGGGTTTTGACACGGGATCTCTATAAATAGGAGGGATTCACAGCCTCATAGGCTAGAGTCTTTGCTTGCCCTTCCTATTCTCCTCTCCCTCTCCACCTCAGAGTAGGCCTGGAGTTTTGAGGAGCGTCGTCGCAACCCTGCTGTGTGGATCACCGCTAGAGAGGAGGACGCTTGACCTCCTTCACCCTCTCCTGAGGATCTGCAAGGAAACAGGGATATACGATCTCCCTAGGTAACACAATCTCTATACGCAGTTTTGTGTTTTGCGGATTTTGCGCACCAATCTTCGCACGACGACGAACATCTTTTTGGGAATCGGGGATTTTTGTTTTCTTGTTCTTCCGCTGCGCATATGATGTCGCCCCCCATGATTTCCCAACACATTACATCAAACACCTTGTTTAGAAGTTTGTCCGTGACAAACTGTTGCTGCCTTATAGTTTGGCCAAAGGTTGCTTGCAATCATGGCCGAGAACACACCTTGTTGCTCTCGGCTTGGCCAAAGGCAGCAAGGCTGAGAGCAGCAGGGCTGCTTTTAGCCTAGGCATTAGGAGCCCATACAGCCATGGTTTCCTAGCTGCAAGGGGCAACCCTAGCAGCCAGTATCCCTAGCGGCCAATAGTCCTGGTCGCCCATAGACAAAATGCAGCCAAGGATTCCTGGCTACAGAGGGTTCCTTGGTGGTTAGGGTTTCCTAGCCATACAAGGCAGCCCTATGGCTAAAGATTTTTGGATGCAAGGGAGTCCCTAGCGGCTAGGGTTTCCTAGCCACATAGGGGACTTCCTACCGTATGGGGCTCTCTAGGGTAGGGTACCCCAAAAACTATAAAATAAAAAAATAATTAATAATATTATTATCTAGTAGTCCTATATGGTGATATGTACAAACGATGTATGATGTGGACAGATAATCATGGATTGTGTGATGAGATGTATGTGTGTATGTTATGTGATTATTATTATTATTGGGTCCTGCGAATCCTTATTTTTCTTATTTATTATCGGGTTTACGTGCTTGTAATTATATTATAATCACACGATGAGGTATGATAGGAGCGTGGAGGTAAATAGTGGGACCCACGAGATCGAGACAAATGATCGTGACATATCGAGATGCGGCGAGATGACGACAGAACGAATGAGGATGAGATGGATGATCATAAAAAAAGTAATGCAGTTTTGATGATGAAATCAATTAATGAGTTTACGATCTAATATGCGTTTTGAGAAAAGTAATGCAGGACCAACTTCGATCATGAAAAAGCAAAATGATTTAAGTAGAAGAATCAGACGTTAGGCCAAAGTCAGAGATCGGGCATCATGATAGAAGAATTGGATATTGCGCCAAGATCGGATGTTGCAGGAGTCAACATGCCGGCGGATCAAGTGATACGTCGAAGGTTCGGACGATGTGCCATAAGTTCAAATGAAGTTTAGATAAACCAATGACATACCGAACAACATAGATTTCTTATCTTGTAATCATTTAGGTCTTTATTGTTGTAGTTTGATTTTAAATTAAGTTAGTTTTAGGTATAACCCTACTAACTCAATTATAGGCCCATTGGGCCTGATCTAGGGTTGAGTTGGCTCTATTGGAAGGCCCATTTAGTGACTCATAGTTAGGTCAAGTGATGGCACCACCAGATCAAGCAGTGGAACCACCTATAAGCTAGAATGTACGAAGTGTATGTTTTCCAAAAGACTCGATTGCGGTACCTCTAGTGTTAGGCAGTGGTACCGCCCAAACTAGTAGTCGTACCACTAGTACATGGTCTCCCATGCTGTCAAGTGATAGTATCGCCCAAATTGGGTGGTGATACCACTAGTTGTCAATCCTACAAGCAGTGGTACCACTTAGTACTGGCGGTAGTACCGTCAGGGCCCTAGAAACCTAGGATGAGACATATTTTTGGCTCCATTTTTGAAGCCATTTGAGGCCTATAAATACCTCACTCTTTCTACTAGTCATAGGTGTCCTACAAGCCAATCACGTGAGTGATGGCACGTGTGATAAAACATACACTCTTTTTGCTTATTATTATGATATTTTATCACTTTATATTGCTTGATGCATAAATATATTATGATGTTAATGGATCTATGGAATGAGAATCAGATCGTGATTAGATTACGATAATAAGATCGATTCACCTTTAAATACAGAATCTAAATAATCATGGTTATAGATTACTCGAGAGGGACATCAAGATAACCAGACAGACTCGTGTGTTGTATACTCGTCCATATGATATAGGTGGCTGGTCTCATAGCTACTCGTGTGGGGATACTAGAGCTAGGTATTCATTGGAGAATGAGTTCATTGATTTGCTCACAAAATGCTAGATGATTGATGATACCTCATTATTAGACAATGATTTTATCTCCTAATAGTATACCTAGTCATTAGACTTTGAGATATCAAAACCTTTAAAAGAAAGAGGAGCTTTAAAAGTAGTGTAACTTAAGTCTCCAAAAAAAAAAAAAATTATCGAAACTTTAAATAACCTTTGGCCCAAATATCCACCTTAAATTTGGTAGGATTTAAAAATATAAATTCAATTTTTTAAGGACTGAAATTAGTAAAAGTACCTTTCTAATTGCTTAAAATATAGAAAAATGATTATCTAAACCTTCGTAAGTAAGTTTTAATTTTTTAAATTAAAAATTGGAAAAAGAAAAAAAAAATGTAGAACATAAGTTAGATTGTTTCTGAACTGATTAGAGACGATAAAAAAAAAAGTCTAACTAAACATATTTTCTGATATTGGACAAATTCCTAGTTATTTTTTATGCTAATTGAACATATTCCTAGTTATGTGGTATGAGACTGGATAAAACCGTTCACGTCTCGATCCAAATAATCACATATTCATATTTTCTTTTACATTGTTTTATCGAAACCATTAATTAATGGAGTGGATGTTAATCGAGTATGGACATCATTTCATCTTCTGCGTTGACTTATTGCTTGGGAAACTATGTTCCCACTAGTTGACACTGAGTACCTGAACTAAATGAATTTTCCTCTCACGAGGTTACCATTTTAGTATACTTTTACTATCTTTCATTTTTTCTTTCTCTTATGTTTATGATTTCGTCCGATTGAATTAATCATCCATATATGATCCAAGATTTATAATTTCATATCGTATTTGAGTTTTGAGCTTAGTTCGATATGATATGATATAAATATATCGAATGATATATTTCAGTACATCGTTCGACGTATATATATAAAATGGACCCTCTAGTTGGGTAGGGTAAGGTTGTACATTAAGAAAATACTTTGGCTTCCTTTGTCGTTTACCCGAATCGAATCTATGCCCCCTAACTGGTGGAAGCTACTGGGTCCCTGCCACCTATGTATACCAACTACGAGGCATGTGGGTGGGGTGTGCGTTCCAGAAGTAAGAAAAGCAATTTGGCTATAAATTATAGTCTTCGGGGTAAGACTCGCTCGTCTCGTCCTTAATATCGATCCGAACAATCAAGGACAAGTCCCGTGACAGACTTTTGGAGACCTCGCAGCGGTGTCTCCATCATCTCTTCCTTCTCCTTTGGCCTGCGGATGGAAGCCACGGGAGCCGCCATCTTCCGTACCCGATCGGCCATCCCCGCTGCCGCCGGCAGGGACGCGAGGGTCCCCTTCGCGGCCGCCAGGCGTCCGCGGAGGGCGTCGGTTTTACCGGTTGTGGCGGCCCTGGAGAACGGCGCCAGTGCGTCGGACAGCGTCTCCAAGAAGAGCGTAAGCGGCGGCGGCGGAGGCAGGGTGCCCAACTCCAACTACGTGGTGCCGTTCGATCTGACCCCCTCCTTCTGTCGCCCCCTCAAGGAGATCCTCCGGGATCTCAACAAGAAAGTGCCCGACAACATCATCAACGCCGACGACAACTCCATCCCTTGGTATCTCTCGTCTCGTTCTTCTCCTCGCTTCCCTGATCCTTCGCCTCCTACATGATCCATCCACAACGTTTCTGGACGTCGATTTCCCTTTTTCATTAACTATAGCATAGATTTTAGATGTTGTTCGACCTGGATCACCGATTGCTTGACTTTGACTTTGGGCGGCAGCCTAATTTTATGGTCAACTATGGGAATCCTCGCCTCTCTGTCAGGATCAGAATGGGGTTGGTCATGGCTTGTCTTGCCTTTTCTTGTTGGTTGTGTGCGTTAGTTTAGTTGCAGTTTTGAACTTTGAATTTGTGTTAGCGTTATGAATCACTTGGTTCGCCTGTTGGTGTTACTTTTGGCCACCCAACATGGTATGTTTAGGCATCTTAAGTTCAACAACATTCTGTTTCCTTTTAGCATCCTCAATTAAGTAGGAACAATGTCAATCCTTCTCTTATAATTACTTGAGAGTTTTGTTCCACATCAACCAGTGATATTGCTGATCAAGGAGCTTGATTTTATGTAGCAGTTTCATACTAGTCTCTGTTTAGATCATATGTTGGTACAGTATTATCTGGTTAGTACTGACAGAGGCAAAAACGACTTAAAAAGAGGAAAGCAACAGAAAGGGGGATGAAATAAACAAACACTTTATTCTTCTCTGCTGCTGCCTCCTCATTCTCCTTTTAATTCTACTTTTTAGCCTGTGAACATGGCTTCTCCTATTCTTCTTTACTGCTGCTCTGGATTTTAATCAGGGTGGGTCATGACTTTTTGTAAAATTTGTCAGGACTTTAAGGTGTTGATCAAAACCAATTAAGGTTGAACCTGTAGCCATCTTTAATGAGATGCCACCTACCTCAAATTTGCAGTATATCACCTGGTCCATGCTCAGATTGACTTGTGTGCTGCCCAGTTTTGGTGGTTATCTCTCAGAATTGCATCAATTCATGGCTGTTAAGTGGGTGTGGACAAAAAGTATTTTATGTTATTTAACACTGAGGCCTTGTTAATAGTGGCTCCACTCTCCATCTTCAAGTTATTGTGGAGATGGTGCTCAAGTATTTGATCCGGACAATTTTCTAAGGTGAGAACCACCCTTTATGTTTCTTTAGAAACGAAATGTTTTTGATTCATAACAATCAACAATGATGCCTAAACACTTGAAATTTGGCCCACAAACATAAAAGTTCAAACCAGTTCTGCTCCATTTTGATTCATATATGGATGTTATTGACACAAATATGCTGAATAGACATGAAACATCTTGTTTGACCCATCGATGCACATTATTGACCCATATATGCTGAAATAGGCATGAACCATCAAGTGTTGAATATGTCTAAACCTAAGTACCAATCACTTGTTATGTTAATGGCATATCTCGACTACAAGGTTCAGATCAGAAGTAAAATGTACCGAGTCATTTATCAGTGATGACAATTTAATGGCTTATTAATTGCTTATGTATCTATTTTTGTTCAATTGATAGGCAAACAACTGATTGGTTCATGAAACAAAAAGGATGACTTTGAACAATTAACTAATGATGCACAGTGACTGATCTATATGTGTGCAAAAAGCAGTAATTTATCCAATGGAAAGACATTAATTAAGAATGTTATTCTTTGTGCAAACTAATATTTGTCTCTTTAAAATTTTAAGAGTTATGCAAGATTAGTTAGGCTTAGAGGCTTGTGAAGTCTCCACTAAGATCTTATAAGCCCAAATTTTAAGTGGAAGATACGACACTTTGAATCTTTCAAAACTATGAATATCAATTTAGTTAATCACCTGATTAACAGTGCAATATTCACGATTCCATTACTCGGTTCGATTAATAAAGTTAAGAAAGTTTTAAAACTCCTACAGCATTCATTTCACTTGGATTTTATGTCGCCTTTAATACTTTTTGTTTCACTTACATTTATGTTTAAAGCTGTTCCAGTATACTATCGCCTCTTGGGTTAACTGCTACTTAGATCTGGCAAGTTAACCAGGTTAATACTGTTGATCCTGTTTTTTGTAGGTATCATGCTAATAGAATGCTGAGCTTCTATGCCCCAGGTGATTTTAATCAATATAAGATTGATTGCAATAGTCTTTTTAACTTTCTCCTATGCCACATACAAAATTGGAGCATTTTAAGGTTGTTCCTTATATTTTTATGATGGATTTTGTATTGCATGGAAGGCTGATTGTGAGGGGAGTATTATTATTTACATTCATGGCATAAATGTCTTGTTGAAGTTTCCAGGAGTGAGTATCTTTTAATGAACTTTCATCAGTTAGATCGGTCTCGCAGAATCTTAAGCAATACGATGTCCTTTGTCAGTTGTATTGTGATCAAAGTGATGCTAAGTTCTGTCTAGATTTCTATTGTACAAAAATTTCTACATCTGTTTTTGTCACTGGTAAATAATTTTTACGCATTATACTAGGAAGCTAAGGAGAAAAATCCCATTATTTAATACAACAATAACAAAGTGGTAAAGTCCCAACTATCAGGGAAAATCTCATTATGTAATTTTTGATTATTTATACCTTCTTACTATTTGCCTTATCTGCAAAGTGGTGCCGAAAGATATTTTGTAAAATATTACTCACCATTCAGAAAACCAATGATTGGATATTGAGATTGTCCTTTTCTTTTATGGCCAATCCTGCGTAATTATCTATTCATAGTCAACTATTCTATAGACAAGGTGATCTAGATTTTCATCGGGTTAATGTGGATAAGCATCTTCCAAAATCTAATCTTCGACTACTGATTTCATGTTACTTTTGCATAACAAGGCTGGTGTGGAGAAGTACGCGATGTTATATTCTCGGACAACGGGAATGTGACAGTGGTATACCGTGTTACAATACGAGGATTGGATGGAGAGGTATTTGCCTGTGCAACAGCTCTCATTTCATGCCCTTTTGCAAATTTTTCTTAGATTGATTATAGCATGTCATCCTTGAAATTTCAGCTTCTTGTGCCATTTCAACGTGGGTATGATTAGAAAATGGAATGCTTGAACTTGACCTATGAGCTTCTTGTTTCTGTTTTTTTTATATCTGGGTGAATTATCATATCAATCCACTAAATCTTTCTGGAAAAAAGTTAAAATAGTTCCCCCTTTACCCTATCATTTGCGGTGTGCAGAAAATGCCACCATGCACTTTACCCTATCCAAACTGACTGGTTTGCACTCTTTGATGCAAACCATCAGGTCCTAATGTCCCATACTTTGTTGCTGTTGCAGGCACACCGGGAGTCTACCGGAACAGTGTCTTCAAGCGATGGGCAGTTTGAGGACCCGATTGCGGCAGCTGAAGAAGTAGCCTTCTGCAAAGCCTGTGCTCGGTTCGGTTTTGGCTTGCATCTTTACCACGAGAATGAGGCAGTGTAGAAGAACAATGTTTACATCTATCTTTACCATGCAAACGAGGCACTGTAGGATGATAGCATGGATGGGAACTGACTTTTCCAGATAAAATTGATGCAGTCGAGACGAGGTTTGGATGTTGTATCATGTTCTTGAACCGAAATAGAAGAAGATAGTTATAATATTTATTATATATTTATTTATATAAATAAGATATAAACTGAAGAGTAGGAAAAGAGATGAACAAAGATGAAAAGAACACTATTAGTGTAAACACCTTTAAACCATGGCCTCGGAGCCGATGCGGCTTGGTTCGGGTCTGAATGTCGGGGAATCGCCCAAACGTCTCCTAGGAGCCCTTCGCCTATGCGCCTAGTATGAGGCATCTCGTCTTCGGTCCTGCACACGGGTCGGGTCGGAAGCTTGGCTCGACCTTTTCGACGATCAAGTTAGTGATGTGGAGTGGCGTGATCTTTTTTTTCTCCCTCTTTTTTGCTTAGAACACGGGGGTATTTATACGGGAGCTTAGCGTTACTTGGAGCGTCTGTCCGCAGGGAGTAGGATCGTACATCTGATGGCGTCTGACATTGTGGTTTGCGTGTTGTGAGGAGGCAAGCCTGAGCGGTCGTTAATGGGCCTTGGTTGGCGTTTTGGCCCATGTTGGTCAGGTGTTCTCTGTCAGAGACGCGAGGCGTCAGTTGATGTTACAGGAGTCTTATCGTAATTACCACTTCTATCAAACACGAACCTATTCAAGAACTCATTTAGATCGATAGATGTTCATATTTTTCTAGGTAAAATTATCCTATAAATTTTTTCAAAGAGATTTAAACTTTTATCATAAAATTAAATTATAATAATTTATTTTTACTATATTATAAAAATTATTATTCATATATATTTTTTAATATCTATGAGTGCGTGCGGAGTTTCGCATATATTCTCTGCTACGGACGATCATCACCTTAAAACGTCACGGTTAGTTACGTTCGGTCCGATCAGAGAGTCTCTCACGATGTGGAGAAGAATTCTGTTGAGATTGCCGAAGCTCCCTCCCATCTCCGCTCTGCCCCATCGATTCCTCCAACCACACGTCCTCCTTCCCCCATCGTCTCTACCCCTTCCCAAATTCTCCTCCTCCGTCTCTTCCCAAAGCACTCCCATTCTTTGTCAAGATGACATGGACGATTGCGTTCTACGAGATGACCACGACGGCTTGCTTGGAGCGGCACCGGCGACCGAGAAGTTGGACGGCAAACTGATCCAAGACGTCGAGCAGGTCATCGGCTGCCTCCGCGATTTCGGTGCCGACAACGCGGCCGCCAGACTGAGGCTGGAGCACTGCGGCGTGCAAGCCTCGCCGGAGTTGGTGGCCGCTGTCCTCTCCCGCCTCCGTAACGACTGGGGCGCCGCCTTCACCTTCTTCCTGTGGGCCGGGGCACAGCCGGGGTACGCCCCTTCCGTCCGCGAGTACCACTCCATGATCTCCATCCTCGGGAAGATGCGGCGGTTCGACACCGCCTGGTCCCTCGTCCACGAGATGAGGCGGAGCGGCGGCGGGAGCGGCCCGTCCCTCGTCACGCCTCAAACGATCTTGATCCTGATCAGGAGGTATTGCGCCGTCCACGACGTCGGGCGGGCGATCACCGCCTTCTACTCGCTAAAACGGTACGGGTTTTCACCGGGGATCGACGACTTCCACGGCCTTCTCAGCGCCCTCACCCGGTACAAGAACGTGGAGGACGCCGAGTACCTGCTTCTGTGCAACGAGAAGGAGTTCCCGTTTGAGACGAAGAGCTTCAACATCGTTCTCAATGGGTGGTGCAACATCATGGTCCGAATTGGGGAGGCCAAGAGATTCTGGAAGAACATGGCGAAAAGAGGAATCCAGAAGGACGTCGTGTCCTACGGGAGTATGATCTCCTGCTACTCCAAAGCAGGTAATCTTAATGACGTTCTGAAGCTCTTCAATCAGATGAACGACATGGGCATCCAGGCAGATAGGAAGGTCTACAATGCGGTCATTTATGCTCTGGCTAAAGGAAAGTGCGTGGAGGATGCCAAGCGTCTTGTGGCAACGATGGAGGATAAGGGTGTCGCTCCTAATGCGGTCACCTTCAATTCGCTGATAAGGCCACTTTGCAAGGTTCGGCGGGTTGACGATGCACGGAAGCTATTTGATGAAATGCTGCACAGAGGGCTGTCACCTTGTGTAAGGACCTACCATGCCTTCTTTGATGCGGCAAAGAATGTGGAAGATGCGTTTGAGCTGTTGCGTAGAATGAAGGAAACAGGATGCGTCCCGGCAATCGAAACATACATCATGTTGATTAGGAAATTGGCTAGATGGAGGCAGCACGAGAGCGTCTTTAGGCTGTGGAATGAGATGCCAGAGAATGGGTTGACTCCCGATAGAAGTGCCTATATCGTCTTGATACACGGCCTGTTTTTGAATGGCAAGTTGGAGGAGGCTTCCGCATATTACGAGGAAATGAAGGCAAAAGGTTTTCTTCCCGAGCCGAAGACTGAGGAGATGATCCAAGCATGGCTTTCTGGTAAGGATTTCGCGAGTCCATTGACAACGGTAGAGTTGGAAAGCAAGCAAAGAGCTCTTAGGAGCTCAGGGAAGAAGCACAAACGTGTGTCTAGAAGAGAATACTTCAAACAGCCTGAAACGAGAAAAATTACCAGAGAGAGAGGTTTCTCTCTGTACGATAGCTGACGACATGCATATTTAGTCTCTGCAAGTATCCTTCGGTTTCAAAGGTACTCAACTTAACTATTCCACAGCCTCTGCACATTAATTATTAGCTTCAATTTATGAAACTCTTGCTAGTGATTTGTGCATGTGTACACTATGTTACTATTATTACAACATCTTTTCCATTCCAAATAATTATCTGTTCGGATGGTTTTCTGCTACCTTTACAAGATGATTCGTATGAGCGACCAGGAATTTAGACTTTTATGAAGCGATGGAACTCGTTATTCCATGCTTCATCGGATTGGGTCATATGTTTCTTGAAGAACCAGACTGAGCAGATCAAGGTTTGATCTGTCTATCGAAATTTCATATGTAGATAATATGGCAAACAACAATCTGATCTGAATTCTTAAAGAAGAAGTTTGTTAATGTGGCTTACATGGTCGGCACTAATCATGTTAAAAATGGGGTAAGATATTTGGGCAAGCCAAAAGTAGATTT
This sequence comes from Musa acuminata AAA Group, assembly GCF_036884655.1. Taxonomy (NCBI): domain Eukaryota; kingdom Viridiplantae; phylum Streptophyta; class Magnoliopsida; order Zingiberales; family Musaceae; genus Musa; species Musa acuminata. Next base: position 40,738,446 of record NC_088349.1, read on the forward strand.
GTATAGCAGACAGTAGTCCGCAGTACATGTTCTTGTGAGATCAAACCATTTGATCATTAATGGTATGTCTCGATGAAGTTAAAATGTTAAGTATCATTTGAATTTTCATTTTTTTTTCTTATCCTTTTGATATGTCTAAATTTGCTTCTCTCTTAATCGGTTAACAATCTACCTATGATATGGTGTAGATGAAACCACCAGTTTCCCTTCCCTTCCCTTTCCTTTCCTTCCCTCCATGAAGAAGGATTAAAGATAATAATGGCAGAGTTGTTAATCCTAAACATACCTTTTTATTACCTTTTCCCTTCCCTTAAAATCAATCCGTGTGTTCTCCACACAATCTTCTGAAATCTAATTACTGAGATTCCTCCTTAATATGAGTTCATCATAAATATTGATCGTGAATGATGAATATACAAGCATGAATTTTCTTATTCCATGGGGCCAAGTGGATTGAACTATTGCCTCTCTTTTTCCAACATCTCTCTGGCTCTTCGGAGCATCTCCTCCACATACTTGGGACTATTTGCAGACCAGGAAGCACAAATAATAATTATGAACTTAGAATAATTGTTCTTATTTCCACTGTACTAACCGAACTAGAATCCAGAGAATGAAAACAGAGAGAAAGACCAAATAAAACAAGAAAAGTCCCCATCATTTTCGATGTTGATACAGCATATTTAACTGATGATTTCATCCAGCTTAACGTTTTCGGCTACTGTTTTTAACAGGAGAATTTAATTGCTATAAATTCACAGTTTAAAAAGCAGTTTAATACAAAAAAACATATTTGATGCACATGACAAAAAATTAATCATGTTTGATTACTTCAAAAAAAATCATTGTGCGTGACAATCATTGCATTGTCTGGCCGTCTATTCATCAGATACAACATAGATCAAAATGATCTCATTATGTGACCGAAATAAGTCAAAACACTTCACATGTTTGCTTTGCATTCTACTTATTGGAACATGTCACCTTCCTTGTGCCAGAATGTCCCCCACAAATTGTTAGAAAGCAGTAAGTCTAATGTTCACAAACATCTGCAGCTAAATTGGCTAGATTGCTCTCAAAGCTCCCCGCACTGCTTGTGTGATTTCATCTCCTCTGACCTGTTTGATCAGTTCTGATGCTTGATCATCTCCGGCCCAAATTTTCGTCTCGCACCTTGGATTCCCTAGTCAGTTACCTGGCACGTATTACAGGAAATTGCAAATATGATTTAGATCGGAAATATCAGCATAACGATGGTTCATTGTTCTCCTAATGTTCTATTTGTGTTCCTGAAGCACATATTCCCATCTCGTCAAACATAAATTAAAAGTACCTTTTGAAATCGAGAAACTTTCTTCTTGCAGCCTTTTAATTTTCCACTGTGGCTTCACCTTGGTGTTTTTTTCTTCCCTGCTTTCTTTTTCGCCAGTGCTATCCGCGGACCACGTTTGAACACAGCTAGAACTTCAATGCTGCAGTAGTGTTTCATGAAGGTATGCATCCATAATGTGCAATATTAAATGTGGAACAGGAAAAAACATGATGCCAAGTTATGTAGAAGTCAAAGATTTCATGCGGTTTAAATATTGAAAGCTAGAATAGTCGGTAGACAAGGTATTAAGAATTTAGCATGAGACTCCTTAATTTGTCACACGTCACTACCTCTGAGTACCGGGGAAGAAGTTGAAAGCATGAGCTTTTTCCATATACCATGCCTTGGATGACAGCAAGTTCCTGCTATCCTGTTGAAATGTTGTTCTCGTAAAATATCAGAAAAAATACCACTCTTCTTAATGGAAAGAAGAAAGAAAAAGTTAAAACACAGCATAGCATGCTTCCATGTTAAAGTAAATCAGTGGTATCTCCGCCATCAATGCAGCAGCAATGTGAAACAACTGTACCTCCTTAAAACTTTCCCATCCACAACTTATGTAGATAAGAGTGGTAGGCCACTTTTGGCTTTTATCCCAAGTTGTTTTGCCTTCCACATGAACAGAAGCTTCCCTTGCACGCAGAATCCATGGCCTTTTTTCATCCTTCATCTTTACGATCGAACTGTTTGTAAAGCAAATTTGTTTGGAGAACTTTTAGCACAAACAACTTAAGGCTCCATAATTGTATGCTTGAAGGCTACTCAAAAACCATGGTAAAGAAATTAACATTTCAAAGGATGAAATCCAAGGTCAGACGTGTACCCGTCAGGTGCTTGGCGAATCTTGCGTTCAGACAACGCAAAATGCCTTAATGCATCAATTAGGGATGGATGCAACCCTTTCCTAGGAGGATCCACAATCACGACGTCTGAACCCTCAAGCCAGCGAAGAGGTTCCTGCAAGCATAACGATCTTCAAATACTAAACAGTTTCCAAATGCTGGTAAAATCATTTCATAGTCCATTGAAAGGTTTAAGATTGCACTGCATACAAGAGATGCGTCCGTGTTATGCCAACTAATAGTGCTGTCTATGGTTTTCAGTAACCGGCTGACTGACTTCTCAAAAGAAAGTTCCGACTCTTTGTTGATCTCAACACATTTCACAGACCTGTGTAAAAACAAATTGTTATTATCCCCATATCTTACGGTTGTATGATACTTCCAAGTAGAATTCAAAATTAGAGTCAGAGCACCAACCTGCATTTCCTAGTAGCAGCTAGAGATAATCCAATGATACCAGACCCCGCATACAAATCAACAACAGATGATCCGTAAGAAACATGCTTCTGCAACTTCCTTAGCAAGGAATTAAAAGCCTGTAGAGTCAGTCAGAGTGAACATCAGATTGAAGAAAAAAGCATTGCAAAATTCAGCATCATTAAAGTTTCCATATCCATTTTTAATTAATAAAAAAAGTTTCATTAAAAAACAATGGAAAAATACATTTGATGACAAATCTTAGCATCTGTCAAACATCATCCCATTTGGTATAGTGGAGGCAATTGTTCCTAGAAAAATTTTCCCAAATTACAATATGGACTCATTATTTCAGTGTCTTGTATCCTCGCATCTTTTAAACATAACTAAAAGGCCATCGTCCCAGTGCCATCCATGTTTATCTCAAAGTTACCATCTAAACTAGTCTCCATCAGTCCAAGCCTCATCCAATATGTCTCCTTAAACGCACTAGCTTGTTCAACTATTGATCAAAGTTTGAACAATAAATACATCTTCTTATCATGTGCTAGGACCTTGTTCACTGACTGACATTTTAGACAAAATACTTGCTAACCTATCATCCATATTATAGTTTTGCCTTTTCTTTTAAAACAAACAAAACAATGTGACAATGACACAAATTGACAAAGCAATTAGCCGGTACCATACCAGTCTGACTGGTTGCTGAAACTGGACTTTTAAAATTTTTATATAATAACACAAATTTTGCTCGACCATGGAGAAACAATAAAAATTATTTAACCTATAACAAGAGGATATTCACAATCGGCAAATCAAGAGCATCTATAATTCAGATATACATAAAAAACAACTTCCTTCTACATGCACTTCATCTATGTCGCATATCATCAACAACTTAAATGTACCTCTCAAAGTTATCAATCACATGATTTACCAAGATGATTAAGAACAGGTTAACCCATAAATCTTCTTCCGTTACATAGACTAGAATCTCCATTTTTAACCCAACTATTACAAGTCCTGATTGCTCTCAGAGACAATAATTAACTGTATTCAATATATTTTCCACGTTGAATGCTAGGGATTTTCTATGCAGGTAGTTCAAGGGTGCAGTGATGATGAAATACAAATGCCCACTGCCAACTTATATCTCCACTTAATAACATGATATGGGGTTTGACATGTCACAATAAGCATCTAGCTCCTAGAATTCTGTGAAAATGATTTCTGTTGATTGGTCCACAAACAGTTAGAAAGATTTACTATCTAGATTGATAAAGAAAAACTTGACAATATTGCAAACTAATCCGCAAATTACAATGCTAAATCACTGAGAAGTGTGCTCATTACACTGGTATAAATCTGCCATTATCCCAAGGGCATCTGCAAGCATGTGTAGGTGCCCACAAAAGATGCAGTAATACCAAAAGCGCCCACTAAAAATGGAATCAACAATTACTAAATTTATCATTTAGCCATGCATTTGAGCAACAGTATACACTGGTTCTATGGAGTCCAAAAATATATACCTTTTACTATACCTGTGTATTTGCTTGGCCAAAGCTTGATGGATCCAAACATATATCAATTCCTCCAATATGCTCCCAGAATTCTCTTTGTCCCAACAGATGTCTCCACCTGTTTCCAAAGATCACCTGTATATACAATCAACGCTTAAATAGGAAAATGATGACAAATTACTATTTTAAGGCTATGTGCACTGTAGCATCACAACAAAAGCTAGTAATGATTGTACCGAACAAAATATGTGCCAAACTTTTATGCAGTAAATGATGGATCCAAACTGGTATTTTACCATGTGAAAAAGGTGAAGTCTGAGATATAATTTCTTTCATAATTTTGACTCGTAATTAGACAAGCAATTAACAAAAACAACAAATTGTCGTTTGTAGTCGATCGGATAATGAGTTCAGGGAGCTATAGTAAAGAAACTTTGCAGAATAGTAGATGAATGTTTAGCGGTTCAGCTTAAATTTTCTTCTATGATAGCATCTCACATTTATTTGTAGTGACGAGAAAAAGAAAACCCATTTCAGATTAGTAAAAAATAGAAAGAGAAAGAATGAAATGGCAAGTAAGAATATTGCAACATTACAGTAAAAAAAGAAAGAAAATCAATGATGAAACAATAACCCCATTTCAAAAGGAAGCTGTGCCAGCAAAGTTGGTAAGAGATATTCTAGGATCTATGACGATCTATGATGGTGACTACACCTAATAGGATTGCATAATTGGTCTAGAAATTGTTCTATAGGGAACTTTCTTCAAACAACCTAACCAAGGGTCTAAAGATTTACTTGCACAAAGAGTGGAAACAAGCATAGGTTTGCACATGCCCACACCATGTTCACACACGCTTTTCATGGCATTGTTTTTTCTTCTAAATTTTACTCCATCCATACAACACATGCAGCAGGATTCAGACTCCTGATCTTATGACTGCGCATGCTGCTGCTTAACCACTAGGATGTCTACTTGGAGATTTCTAATGACATTATAATAGGTGCCACTACATACCATACTGACTTTTGTCATTATGAATAAGCTGTTTGATCAATGAGGGTGATTTTAATGGATGTGATGTGTAATTATGATGGATGTTTTTATTTTCTACTCAGTTGCATTATTGTAAAAATCACAATTAACTAATACGATGGATGAAAGTTGTAAAAAGAATAAAAGAATTATTAACATAAACCATTATACATTGTTCACAAAAAACCAAGACAAATCTTTCATATGGGTTGTTTATTTTGTGAAATTGAAAGCTTATGAAGAACCAAAAATGCATTTAACCTAATGACAATTTTTTCAAAAAGTAAATTGTATTAATTTTGGGAACTATCAAGTCAAGTGACAATCATTATGCAGGCTTAAATTTTTTAACATTAAACTTCACTATAATCATGTCATATAATATGTTAATGTTTTAAAGCTCGTAAAAGAGGATCCATAACAAGTATAATAAAACACTTTTGATATCATCCATAAATGAAGATGACAAGAAAAAAATTTCTTGAAATGTTTTTGGGCAATTTACTAAAAAAAGACCCTAGTAATGGGCTTTTACCATATGGCACCCATGCCCATTTTCTGAACTTTGACCAAAATACCTTCAATGAAATCATAAAAAGACAGCGATTGTCCTTTGACTACGTTTGACTAGACTTTTTAGCAAGGTTCGCAATACCGTACCGTACCGGTATTTCGACCTGGGCTCGGTATCGGTACGGTACGGTATACCGAGCGGTACAGCTACAGTGCTACAGTGCACTCGGACCGATAACAGGTGGTCCACGTACCGGCAACCGGTACATACCGCTCGTACCGGGCGGTACAGTTCGATACTGCAGACCCTGTTTTTTAGAGCTGAATCCCTTGTTTTTTAGAGGAATTTTGTCAGGTCAGTTCAACAAGACCCAAGCCACTCAATTTGGTTTGATTGAGCCCTAGATAGCCCCTTAATTTCCCCCAAATTAACCCCCACCTCCTCCACCTCCACTTCGCCTCCCCCTCCTCCCCCTTCACCTTCTTCTCCTTTTTTTTCCTCCACCTCCTCTTCCTCCTCCCCCTTTGCCTTCTCCTCCTCCCTTTCCTTCTCATCTCCTCCGTCTCCTCCCACTCGACCTCGATCTCCCCCTCCACCTCCACTGTCTCCTCTTACTCCCACTCTGCCGCCTCCTCCCCCTCCCCCTTGGCCTCATCCTCTGCCTTCACCTCCTCCTCCTGCCCCACCTCCTCTCCCCTCCATCTCTCCTCCTCCTCCTCTGCCTTCTTCTACTCCACCACTGCTCCCTCCCTCACCTCCTCTTCTACCTGCTCCTCATAATTCACCTTTATAAATTTCTATATAAAATTATCCTAAATTACCTAGAAAAGCCAATACACTCAAGTTTTACTCATTTACAGAAAATATAAAAAAAATTAATTTCTACATTAAATTATCTAAAATTCATTATAAAACTAATCACAAAATCCTACATTTCCTATTTCCTATTTCCTACATTGACCAAGTTACACTCAAAATTGAACTAGTTTAACTCGATCACCTAACCCATTTTAAAATTAATAATTTTTATTTTTAGATAATTTCAGGATAATTAATTATCAAAACTTTGAGAATTCTACTAGAATATGATTCTAACAAAAATTCTACTAGTTTTTTAAATTTATGATGAATTTAGAATAAGTTTATATGAAAATTAATATACTTTTAATAGGATCTATGAACGAGTGTAACTTGATTGTAACCCAAGTGTAACATGACTTTTATCGGAAAAGTATGAAGAGGAGGAGGGGAGTGGGAGGGATTAAAAGGCAAAAAGAGGAGGGGGAGTGGGAGGTGGGGGAGAGGAGGAGGAGGCGATGGAGGGCGAGGTGGAGTGGGAGGAGGAAGGGGAGGAGGAGGAAGACAATGGCGAGGGGGACGAGGCAACAAAGTGGGAGGAGGTGGATGTGGAGTGGGAGATGGATTGGGTGGAGAAGGAAGCCAAGGAGAAGAGGGAGGAGGGGGAAGCCACTGGAGAGGAGGGGGTGGCGGAGTGGGAGTGGAAGGAGGAGGAAGCAGAGGTAAAGTGGGAGACTGAGTGGGACAAGGAGGAGAAAAGGAAGCCAAGGGGGAGGGCACGAAGGTGGTGCAGGAGAGGAGGATAGGAAGGAGGGCTAACCCAAACCGGTTTATTGGTCTAAACTGGTTCAGTGGCCTAAACTAGTTCAAAAAACTTTTGAAATTAGGATAAAATTGGTATTTATTAAAAAAGGGGCACCATGGTAAAACTAAATAGTGGGTGCGCCATTCAGTAAAATATCAAATAGTAAGGGTGCTATTTGGTCAATTGCCCAATATTGTTTTCTTTTAATTGATAAAATCTAATCGGAATTAATTATAAGATTGAACTATAAAGACAAATATTATAAACTAAATGGTTCTTGACAAAGTGTTCTTGACAAATTATAAGAGTAAAATTTAGGAAACAAGTGTTCTTGACAAAGACCAGCATTAGGAACTAGGGGTTTTTGGCTAAGAAGACTAATATTTAATATATCAAGTGAAAGTTCATCAACAAGAATTGTAAATATAATTAAAACAAACGGATAAGAAGTTTCTAGATGCTAAAATTTTAGATATCTTGGATCCACTATTCAAGATCCATGAAGATATTTTTCATAAGATTAAAACAAGATATTTAAATGATAACAAAGTGCTAGATTTCTTTTTTTTTTTTTTTGAAATTATATGACAGTGGTGACGCAAGCTATATTTTATCAAATTGTTTGGTGGTTCACATAAAGGCAGTAGTATCATTGAGATGAGAATACCAAAATGGAAGTAACTCAAAACATTAGGGATTTGATGAAGGAAGAAACTCAGAAAATTTTGTTTATGGTAGTACATATATATCCAAAGAAGACCCGATGGAATAACAAAAATGAAATATAGATATTGCGAATTTCATACAATATCCATATTAGGTACAATACCAAGACTAATTTAAAAAAATATATATTTAATACTTATAGGATACTCAAGAATTACTTCTTGGCAAAACTTTTGAGTGTAAATCTTTTAACTATAGATGAAAATCATATACAACTAGACATAATATTTTTTGGTACTTTAATTAAGTTTAGTAAAATTGAATCAGTTATTGCACTTTGTCTATCATAATTTTTTGCTACTGCATTCTTAAAGTACCTTCCAACTAACAAGAACTTTCATGATAGTTTAATTGGAAAAACGACATTTTTCAATTCGCTAAAGCTAGGGAAAGAGCAAAGAGCAAAGACATCAAATAAAAGATAAAAGAAGCTTGAAGAGTAATGAAAATAAAAAAGAGTGTGGGAGATGGTAGTATCCCATTAAGGTTCAAGGAGTCTAAGAGATCAAGAAATAATTTTATTGACTATTTTATTTAATAAATTTTTAAAAAATAAAAAGATGGTTGATGAATGAGTGATGAAGTTAGATCTTCAAAATTTCTTTAATTATAGAGAATTAAGATAAAGAACCACATTATGAAACTTTAAAGAGTGATTTAAGGTATAATAAAATGTAATAATATTATTAAATATAAAGTAAATTGATCTTAAAATATTAAAGTAAATGAAATAATATTATTAAATTATAAATATTATTATGAAACCACATTATAGGAAATTGATCTTAAAATTACAAATAAAACATTATAAAAACAAGCAAATTTAAAAATAAAATAAAAATAATATTATTAAATATAAAGTAAAAGCATAATATAATAATAATTTTATTGTCACATTTAAATAAATAATAATAAAATCTAAAAGCTTTTAAATTTTCAGAACACATTGGAAATGACTTACAAAGTTTTTGATGATATTTTTTACTCTTCAAGTATGTGAAATAGGTATTTTTACTAATTTTAAACTTAAAAGATTGATTAAATGTCATTTTTCTTCACAACTTTTTCTGAAAGACTAATGAAAAATATGGTCATTTTGAGTCCCTATTCCGATGTAATTCACATCCCACTTTTTCTGAAAGTTTCAAAATATCAACAAAAATTCTAAATGACCATATTTTTCATTTTTTAAACTTTTAAAATGGATATTTTTACTTATTTTAGCCCTTAAAAACATGAATTTGTACCTTTTTTATTTTTTTCTAATTTAAGAAGAATTTACACAAGGTTCATTATCTCATGCCAACCATCGATGTCGGTCCTAGTCTAGACCAATACACATCAATCGATAGTAGCATACCGTATGTCAGTACACCAATACATATCAATATTAAAAAAATTGGTCAGAAAATGACTGAAATATAAAAAAAAACTCTTTCTAACCCCCTTTTTTTTTTTCCAATTTAATGCAATTTCAATAAGAATAAAGTGTAAACGAATCATAAATGATTAGTAATTGTAGGTTTTTGGGCCTAATTACCCCCAAATTGGCCTTAAAATAAGATAATGGACCTAATTGACCCTAGATTTAAGAGACACACTACTCGCCTTAAACATGATGAGATTAAGTCTAATTACCTCAAATTGGCATAAAAAGTAACGTAACAGACCTAATTGAGCATAGATTTAAGACGTAGACATACTAATCACCCTTAACATGCTGTTATTAGATGCCTAATTATCTTCAAATTAGCCCTAAAAATAAGATAGTGGCCCTAATTGTACATAAAATAAAGAAGAATAATAACCCCAAATTATTCACCATTAACTAGTTATGATTAGGCAAAATTAGCCTACTTTGCACCTGAAAGTATGATAATGGACCTATTTGGGCCAAACATACTAATGACCCTTAACATGCTGTTATTAAGCCTAATTATCTTCAAATTAGCCCTAAAAATAAGATAATGGCCCTAATTGTGCAAAAAATAAAGAAAAATAATAACCCCAAATTATTCACCATTAACTAGTTATGATTAGGCAAAATTAGCCTACTTTGTGCCTAAAGTATGATAATGGACCTATTTGGGCCTAACATTAAGGGAAATACACTAATCAACCATAATTGTTCATAATAAGATACTAATATGGATCTAGTTATGTCAAAAGATAACTAAAACATAGAAAAACCATAAATTACCCTTTTGAAGTTTTTGAATCCCTATTCAGAAACAATGTAAATAACCCCAAAAACTCTGAAATTTTCAGAAAACTTAGAAATAACTCGCAAAACCTAAATGACCATTTTGCAACCATTAAAATGAGTATTTTTGTTAATTTCTGCCCTTAAAGGTTGAATTTATCCTTTTCTTTATTTTATCCTATTTAAGATGAATCTATAACTACTTTGAGCCAAAAATCACTTGAATATTTTGTCTAGTTTTATAAAAGGCCTAAGTTACACTATTTTTTATTATTTTTGAATGAGTTTATACTATTATTTTTAGGGTCTTTTTAAAAACCTCGAAATGATTTACAAAGGCCTAAATGACTTGTTTCCATTTTCAAGGCTTTAAAATGGGTATTGTTTACTAATTTTGACCTTAAAAGGTTGAACTTGTAATTTTTATTTTGTCCAATTTAAGGTGAATTTTCAACCACCTTGGACCAAAAACTACTTGAATATTAAAAAAAATTCTGAAGCTAAAGAAAAAATTATTTCTAGAAACCTGAGCTACATTATTTTGAAAGAATTTATATTGTTTTTGGGTCACTTCTCAAAAACAATGTAACTAACCACCACTTGTCCCAAAAATGTTCAAATTTTAGAAAGAGTTAAATGATCATTTTTTATTTTTTAATCATTAAAATGTGTATTTTTACTAATTTCTACTCTTAAAGATTGAATTTATCCTTTTTTTCAATTTTTGTCCAATTTCAGGTGAATTGTAAGTTTGTAACTACTTTGGGCCAAATCACTTGAATATTATTAAAGAGGGTTTTCTAAAGTTTTGTAGAAAATTTTGTTTTTGGAGACTTGTTTTTTATGTCACTAAAAAACAATAAAACTCACCTTCCAGTTTTCTAAAAAAATCTTAAAATTTTCAAAGCCCTAAATGACCTTTTTTTTATTTTTTTAGATCTTTGAATTGTTCTTTTACTCACTTCAACCCTTAAAAGATTGAATTGGTGATATTTACCTAATGTAAGATGAATCTACAACCACTTTGGATCCAAAACCACTTGAATATTATTAAAAAAAAATTAAAGTTTTTAAAAAAATATTGAGACTGAGTTAACCAATTTTCGAATGGGACTTCACTGGTTTTTTCAGTCTATATTCAAAAACAGTTTAACCTCATTTCAAAACAGTGTAACTCAACTCCCACTTCTTTTAAATTCCTAAATTTTCAGTAGACCTAGGAAATTTCTTACTAAGAACTAATTGATCTTTCCTTTTTCCAATTTTTTGAGCTTTTAAAATTATATTTTTTATTCATTTCAGTCCTTAAAAGGTTAAATTATTTCTTAATTTCATGAAATTTAAGATGAATTTATAACCATTTTGAAGCAAAAACCACTCGAATATTATAGGATTTTCTAAAATTTTAAAGACATATTATTTTTTAATGTGGCTATACTATTTTTGGATCAATATTAAAAAAATGTTGAACTCCATTTAGTATAACTTAACTCCTAATCGTTTCAAAATGTACCTAAATTTTTTGAAAACTTGAAAATAACTTAGAAAGACCTAAATGACATTTTTTTCATTATTCAGCCATTAAAATGAGTATTTTACTAATTTCAATCTTAAAAGATTGAATTTGTGTATTTTTTATTTTGCCCAATTTAAGATGAATTAACAACCACTTTGAGTCAATAACCACTTGAATATTATCAAAAAAGATTGGGGTTATACTGTTTTTATCTCTATTTTAAACTAGTGTAACCTCAGTCTCTAAACAACATAATTCACCTCCTATTTTTTCTAACAATACACTGGAATACACTGGGTCAAAAACTTATTAATATTATCAAAGAATATTTTCTGAAGTTTTAAAGAAAAACTATCTTTTTGGAGTTACATTATTTTTAAACACGATTATACTTCTTCATAACCTAATTTAAAAACAGTATAACTCATCTTTCGCTTTTTCAAAAAAAAAATAAATTAAATTTCCATAGAATCTTGAATATGATTTGTAAATTCCTAAATGGCCACCTTTTATCCTTAAGCATTCAATCTTTAATTGACACAAGTTCAGTAAAAATATCTATTTGAAAGACCTAAAAATGAAAAAAATCAAAGACTCATAAGGAGCCATAAGGAGACTTTACTAGAAACAAGGTTTGTCGTATCGCAACGTACCGCTCGGTATGAGCGGTACATACCAGTTCAACATGGGAACAATATGAGCAGTACATACCGGTTTATCGGTAAGCCCCACGATACCATGTATTAGTATGTTGGCATAATTCGATACGTACTATACCGATGATCGATCAATATATCATCATAGACCAGTAAGGCAAACCATGACTATAAACACTAAAAAAAGACTTGATTTTTTTATTTAACTAGAAATATTACCTTATGAAAAGCTCAGCAGTATAAAAAGATCCATGTTGACCCTTGGTTGAGATAATACTCTAGCTAGTTGGTATTATTTATCATGGAAATCAACCTAATGTCATATTTAATATTATATATTTATAATTCTCTTTGTTGTCATATTGAATCCTCAATCTAAAGGTGACATATTAAGGTATCTTATAATATCAGTATCCCCTATTTGTATCTAGTTCTAGGCTTTATCATGGATTGGTTATTCAATTGATTCAGCTTAAAGATTAGTGGTGCCGATAATAGCTTTCAAACTGGTGCTTGGGTTATTGTAGTCCTTCAGGATTATACTAGCCGAAGCAACAAGCAGGACACTGACCATACTTTACCAAGGCTTTTAAAATAAAAGCCTCCCCGGACTATGGCATTCTAAGCTTTATAATAAGGTAGTCCTGGATCAAAGGCTTTGAACCTATATCAGATCCTAACAAGTAAAACTTTAGCCCTCCAGGGCTTGAAACATTCAACCTTGGGTCAGGTCTCAATGACTTTTTCTTCTTGGCGACAATGAAAAACATAAGATGAGGAAGAGAAAGAGAAAAAGAGAAGAGGAAGATCCTTCTTCCACACCATTGTTTTCTGTCTCCAACATATCCAATCTCCATTATTAAGCAAAGAAAAGGAAGATAATTTATCTACCTGAAAGTTCCCTTTTTAATAGTTCCTATGTAATGGATATTGACATAATATATATCAAGCAAGTAATCAGAAAAAACTCAAAGATGAGCAGAGAGCCATCTATAGCAACAGTTAATAGAATACCGATAACCTAATATTAAAACATTAAGAATAGACACGTGTACCATTCACATACATTGCTGTTTGATGTCTGAAAGTTAGCCCATATTGAGTGAATTAAATGGTTGCTACTTCTTGCTCCACCATTTCTCCACAAAAACTGCAAAGCATAATACAAGAAATATTAAAAGAGAAAATATATATATAGGAAAACCTTTTGGGAATCGAGAAGCAATTAAATAAAGAACTTACATTAGACAAAGCATTCAACTTTTCATGATTCTCCGAGTGTTCATTTCTTGAGTTCCAAACAAGTGAAATCTGTACTTTTCCTGTAAAAAAAGAAACGAGACTTAAATCTCATCTCATATTCTGACAATAAACCATAGAGAAAGCATGCTGCTAAGATTCACTAACCATTTTGATATCTGTCTGAAACTGGCAGAGACGTATTATATGTTGTTACAGCCATCTGAAATTTCAGGATTACAGTGCATAAACAACTGAGAGAACTTGGCTCTGATATCAATTGTTAAGATCGTAAAGGCACTAAGAGGGGGGGTGAATTAGTGCTTTCGAAAAATTTCGGTCTAAAAGTTCGATCAATAAATCTGTATCGAAAATGTGATTTAACAAAAAGTGCGAGTAAGGATTGCTTAGTAAGTAAATCAGTATGCAGTAGTAAATCAAGGCAAAAGAAGAAATGCAAACCAGATTTATAGTGGTTCAGTCGTATTGACCTACGTCCACTCCCGATTACTCTTCTTTCGAGGCCACCGGCTTTTACTACCGATCTTCTTTCAATGGGCGAAGATCAATTACCCTTGTTATAACTCTTTCTCCTTTTTACAGGTTTAGGAGAGAACCTGTACACCCCTCTTTTACAAAAGACCTCTCACCTCCCTTAGAATAACTTCTAGACTCAATGAGAAAGAGTCTCAACACTTTTCAAGAGTTTACAACACTTTAAAATCACAAGCTTTTCATGCTTTGTCAAGCAAGCATGAGAGGGGTATTTATAGGCCCCAAATAGCTTCAGAAATAGAGCCAAAAATTCAAATCCCCGGGTTTTCGGTGTACTGGCGATACCACCGCCTGATAGTTTGAGCACCGGCCAGGCAGACCACCGCTTGACACAGCTTGGGAGATTGTGTTATGGCGGTACCACTGCTAGTCTAGGCGGTACCATCGCTGACTCTGGTAGTACAACCACCGAGTTTTCTAGAAAAGTACATTCCGTACTTTCTAGCTCACAAGCGGTTCCACCGCCAGGCCCAACCTCAGGTCACTGAATTAACCTTCCAATAGGCCCAATTCAATCCTAATTCAGGCCCAATGGGCTCCTAATTAAGTTGGCATGGTTGTACCCAAAACTAACTCAATTAGACACTTAAACTACTTCGATCAAGACACAATGATTACAATCATGAAGCCTACGTTCTCCGACATGTCATTAGTTCATCCGGTACTTTGTCCAAACTCCAAACTTCCAGCGCGTCCTCGTGTCCTTCGGCGCGTATTGCCCGATCCATCGGCATGTTGACCTCCCACAACATCCGATCTTCTTGGTGCAATGCCCGATCCTTTTGGCCCGATACACGATCTCTGACATAATGTACTCCGACCCAACGTGTGATTCTCCTGCTTCAATCGATTTGCCTTTACATGATCGAAGTTTGTCCTGCGTCACTTTTCTCAAACACTCATTAGTTCATAAACTCATCAATTGATTTCATCATCAAAATCCGAGATTTAACAAGGACGCTCCTACGACATTCGACCCTCATTCTAGCACCAAAATGTTAACACACAAAGACTATCAATTGGTGAGTCAGCCCGGTTGGTTCTCTGCCAAAAGTGCAGGTCCCTTCTAGTGACAATTCCTGGTTGACGTAGAGAGCAGACGTTGCGGGCAGGACCAAGGAAGCTGTAGGAAGAGGTAGTGCGCTAGGAGCAACTCAGTCTTCGAGCGGTGAAGCTTGGTTTGGGAGTTGGGCGATCTCCTTTGATGAGTAGCTTTCTGGTTGCGCCTTCGATCTATGTCGATGACCCTACACAACAAGCTTGACCACTCCGATGCTTAAGTCAGGAAAGCAAAAAGGGAGGAAGACAACAGTATCAGTAAGGAATTAAGAGAGTAAAGAGTCTTTTTTTCTTATCTACCCTAGCTTGGCCCGGGGCATGACTTTTTCTTGTCTACCGCTGGGTGGAGCAAATGGGCCTCCGACAAGGATGACGCCTCCCGAGGGCAACATGGTGGAAACATTTAATGCGGGCGACTTGTCGATGCATGCTCCCAAGGGCAACGTTTAGGGACTATCGGGATGACGCCTCCGATCGGGCTTTCTTGCTTCTTTGGGTCAGGCAGGGCACGATCCCCTCGTCGTTCGACCAAAAGGGAAGGTTGGTGAAGCCAGGCGATGCCACCGACCATTAATGCGTTGCAGATTTATTTTCCCAGCTATCGAATCGATGAGGAGTCGTTCCGGCGAGCCCACTTCGGGAAGTCGGGGCAGGTGATGAGACCTCCTGTCGGTTGTCGTAGGGAGTTGGTGGCTCCGGGCCTTCGTTTAGGTGTTGCTTACCTAACGGGCGAAGTTGGGGGGTGTCAGGATTCATCTCTATCAGGATCATTCCCCAATATCCGTACACGAACTTCATCTAGTTCTTTGTTTAACCTATAAAAATTTGAAAGGCTCGATCTCTCTCAAGCATTTTTATGTATCGAGCAATATCAACAGCATATCATCATTCAAAATCATAAAAAATATCAAGCCCTTGCCAGAGTGTCTTCAAGGTATTCTTCAAGGTATTAAAGTATTTTATAACACTAGTATTACTTTGTTTAAGCTCTTTAATCATGTTTGTAATCTCAAATACTTGGGCTGAATTCCCTAAGGTTTTTAATCTCGTACTGTATCGCCCGGTACGAGTGGTACATATCGATTCGTCAGCCTATCAGCACGCGGACCGCATGCTACCGTGCGGTATCAGATTTTTGGCCCTGCATTGGGGGATACAAGGCTGTACCGGGTGGTAACGATCAAAATTTCGACCGTTACCAACCTGTATTGTGCGGGTCGATTTCGACCGTTACTAACTTATACCAAGTGATAACAGTCGAAACCGACCATTATCGAATTATAACAGTTTTCAAATGGCTAATTTGACCGTTGGAGGCATCCTAAAGGGTTTTTAAACGCTTTCCTCCCCTCCTCTTTCAATCCATTTCATTGACACTCTCTCTTAAACTCTTTCAAACTCATTTTTACTCACAATCGTTCTCTTATTCTCACATTTTCATTCTCCTGAACTCAACAAAGCAACAATTTGTGGATTGGATCAAATTTAGGAGGCTAATTTGGGAGGATTAACATACATGACGTAGACACAGAACGAAGCTCATTATATTTACGATCGTTGTATTATGGAGAATCTTACGACGAATAGTAGTACAATGATAGTTGGTCATACTTCTCCGAGCAATAGTATGATACGAAAAAATAGATCAGTAGCGACAGTAAAAGTTCTGACATTCACCAATACATGCCTTAGGAGCCATTTCGGATTCATGTGATTCACGACGATCAACCTACTACCATCACCACATTGATGCACCAATGACATACGATGTATCAATACACTATGTCATAGGATCAATTTCAAGATTGGATAAGACAAACATATCATATTGATATGCAAATATATAGGATCGAGGACCTCGATCCACCACCTATGGAGGCCCGTCGTTCGTTTTGGTGGTAGAATCAAGTATATCTACACATGTGATTACTTAATTCATTTGAATCTTAAAGTTTCAATTGTATACAAAATAATCTAACAATTAAAATAATTTTTTCGTAGATAATTCAATATTAATGGAAGGACTATCCGGAACGAATCGAAATTACGAACCTTATACAAGGCTACTCCTCAAAGCCCGAAAAAGATATATGACACTATTCTTACTTAATTTACATTAGTTTTGCTAAAACTATATTAAATATATATTTATTTCTAACTTAAAAACACTATCCTAATTTTTTTTTCCTTTTCTTCAAGTTTTCTCGGAGGGTTTTATGCCTATTTTAGGCGTACCGCTCAATACGCTGGTATGTATCGTACCGAGCAAGGCTCGATATGCCGGTACGATACAAGATTAAAAACCTTGGAATTCCCCATATCTGAATATGTCTTGACCACAACATCTCATAACTCCTTTGCTATTGATAAAAACATATATGTTTGCCCAATTTCTAGTTCCATAGAGTTTATCAACCATGATATGATCATGGAAATTTTAGAATCCCACGATTAAAATGGATCATCCTCTACAGGTGTTGTTGTTAATCTGATCATATTGCCGATCTTTTTTCTCCCTCGAATATACAACTTTACGGACTGAGATCAATGAAGAAAGTTTTGTTTGTTGAGTTTATATGTTGTAATCAGCAAGGATGGATTGTCAGCTAAGTTGTTTGTTGGAGATGGAAGTATTGGTTTCATCTTCTCTCCTCTGGACATAGTAGCACAGGTTCCTCACAAGTAAACAACGAAAAAGAAATAGTTAGGGGCTGATCCGAAGAGTGGCAGAATAGAGGAAAAATTTTCAGCAATGTTGAATGAAAGAAGAAAAATTATTTCTTAGGAACCGAGCTCTAATACTATAAACACAAGGGAAAAAGTTTCTCATTCATACTCCTTTTTGTATACAAAGGAAGACATATAAGCCCATTACAAACTATACAACTAAGGAAATTGATTTTGTACAATATTTCATTCTAATCTATTTTCTATAATATAGGCTGATTTAATGCTGATTAAGTCGCCCAAAATAAGAGATAGATTCCCTTAAGTATGGGATTATATAATCCCTTAATTATGGGATTTTCCACACCTATTCCTAGCGATTAATCAATTAATAAAACATCTTCAATGGATCCAGCAAGGAGTGAGGTATTGGCACCTGAAGTTTTAACATAATGCTTTAGTTAGGACATTTGACAATCAACAGCAACAAAAAGAAAATGTGCAACAAGATCTATGGATCCATTTTATAAGGTTTGATCAATTTCTTCACCAGATCTTAAAATGTGCAATTGTCCACGTAAAACAATTATGGAGCTCCTTGTAACAAAATTCATCTGAATCACCTATATCTGCATTCTTCACCAGCATGTGAAGATGAAACATCGACAACACAGTGATCATGCAAGACAGTTGACCTTGGTGACAAAGTAAATTTGAGTGGAGAATTGTTATGATGCAGAATAGAATCAATCTGAACTCCAGAACTATTCAATCACCATGTCTTCAAAAAATGGAACATATGAGTGCTAGGATGTGTTTGATCAGCACTAGATGAATAAGGGCAGCAGCTGGCTTATTTTGGTTAAGGTTTTAGATGGAAACTGGGATTTGATGACCAGCAACCCTCTCTCAAGATGGAAATCATAGAACATTCAGGTAATATAACAAGTTCTAAACTGAAAAGGAAAGAAGAGAGGGGTGATATTACAGCTATATTGTAGTGCTGGTATTGTAGTGGTACTATAGCAATACATTTAATTAATTCCATTTAGCATTCTTTATGTAATAAATGGAAAATTCATAGACTAATACAGAGTCATAGTTAGGTACTATAGTGGATGTATATCTTCAAGAGTACCTCATGAGAATTTTTATTATGAAAAAGAGCTAGTTGAGTTGGTAGTTCTTTTGTTACTATTAACTCTTGGGTAGTCAATTTTCCTCGGAGAAATGGATTTTATCATGATAGGAGCATCATTGGCATCACATAAGACTGTTGAAGCTTAACAACTATTTCAAAGAAACAAGAAAAGAATAAGGAATTAAAAAATTAAATGACTGCCTAAATATTACCCTGATACTTCAACAAGCAATTTGTACTCCATAGAACTTGTGTTCACTTTGAAACTCTTCTAATGGGGTAAAAGTGGGCAGCCAAATAACTACTAAGAAAAAGTATATTTGAGCACTTATTTCTTCCATATCAAAAATTGAAGATGAATAACAATATTGTAGAGATCTAATTGACCTACAGATCCTAGTTATGTAAAGAGAACTTCAAATTTGAAGTGAAAAGAAAAGCCAGGGATGATGGTAGCAAGGTTCTTAATTTCGTACAGTACCGGAGTTTCGAACTCAGCTCGGTACGATACGGTATAAGTATATATATATATATATATATATATATATATATATATATTAAAAATACTATGTTGCCTCGATACTCCCCGTGCGCTGCCCGCGTGAGGAGGAGGTTTCCTTCTCCCCACGCGAAAAAAAAAAAAAGAAAGGCTCGATTTCTGCCCACATGGGGAGAAGAAACCGTTTCCTCCTCTCCGCGTGAAAAAAAAAACAAAGAAAAAGGCGACGTCGCTCGGTTTCCCTGCCCAAAAAAAAAAAGAAAAAGAAAGGCAACGTCACTTTGTTTCTGCCCATGTGGGGAGAAGAAACCGAGGGTTCCTTCTCCCCGCGAAAAAAAGTAACAAAAAAAAAAGCCTCGTTTCTTTTGCCTACGTGAGGAGAAGAAACCGCTTCTCCTCGTGACGTCGCTGAGGCTCTTCTCTCCTCGCGTGGACGAGAAGTCGCCGACGACGTCGAGGCCTCGTTGCCTCAAACGAGGAGGCGACATCATCTGTGGCATCCGGCAAGAGCAGGCGGCGACGGATCAGGATCGTCGAGGGAGAACGACGTCGGATCTTCAGGTTTTCTCTTTTCTTCACCCTCTTCTTTCTTCTCCCTCTGCTAATACCATTCGGTAGCGAGCGGTGACGATCAATTTAGGATAATATCACAAGTGTTCTATTCTATACAATCACAAAAACCAATATTTACCACAAGTTCATATCATTACACAAATTAACTTAACATTCCAAAATCCTAAACATGAGAGGTTCTTTCAACTTTTATAAAACTCATAAGTTTATATTTACCATCAACATTCCATTAGACACCAAGTGTACTTATATAACAAAAAACATATCATCCACTAAAGGTTTGCCCCAAAATCTTTTAGCTTTCCACAACCTCGGCCCAATTTAAACATTTTAGCAAGCGACAAGTTACATTGACAAATTTATATAGCAACGGAGTGAGCATATAGAGCTCAGCAAGCAACTAACATATCCATAACGAAAGAGGATAGTTTCAAACAAATAAGGTACCAAATACAAGACAAGGATACAAGAGTTCATAGATAGCCACTCAACGAATACAGAATTACAATGTCATTTTATTCGAAGCATGTTTTGTTTATAACAAGGGAGTAAAGACTAATTGGAGCATATCAATGACATTAGGAGCATTTCGGATATCAATGGCATATAAAATGTTTCGAAACATATCAATGGCATATGAAGTATTTCAGAGCATAACAATGACATATGAAATGTTTCGGAGCATATCAATGGCGTATGAAATGTTTCAAAGTATAACAATGGCATATGAAATATTTCAAAGCGTATCGATGACATATGAACATTTCGAAGGCATAAGAAGCATTTCGGAACATATCAAAGAATAAATACGAAACAGAAGCTTAAACGTCGTATTTGACGTTGCATTCATTCCAAACATCCAAAGCACACATAGAAGCTCAAACAGAAGCTCAAACATCCAAAGCACACATAGAAGCATATAACCAAAGCTTTAGATATCATATCAAACGGATAGAAGGTGAAGCGGGATCCTAAACATAATCTCTCACGTTTGGGAGCATCATCCATCCACGTCTGAATGAAGCCAGAGGGAGCCGACAGAGCATCGCGGGCTCTAAGCATACACCCTTTACCATTTCTGGCAAAGGTCCAAATAATCCCTTTACCATTTCTGGCAAAGGTCCAAAAAATCTCAAAAATACCATAGTACAAAAGGACATTGTGAACAATAAAATTGACAAATATCGGAAACACATGCGGAACAACGGAATGCATGTGCCTATACGAAACATTGCGATACAAACATAAAGTTTACATAACAGATTCAGGTATGCAAATACTTGTAGGACAAGATTATATAAGAATTCGAAGCAATAATGTAAAGCTCAACTGAAGTAAGGATTTTAGTTGAAATCAATTTCCAAAGAGACGAAACAAGAATAGACGAAATCGACGAAAGCTTGATTTTGGTAGAATTTGATAGGAGCATTTCATGAACTATTTGAATAACCATTTATGCTTCAATTTGTATAAGATAAGTGTCATTCGAAAGATGTATCAATCAAGTTTTAGATAAATCAAGATTTATATGAATTGGAGTTTCCAACACGGAGTTATCAATAGTTTAGTAACCAAAGGTCAGAGAACATTATCCATGTTTTGCATAATTCATAAAGTTGATTAGAACAAATGCTTCAATAGGTATTTATGCTCCAAATCATTCAAATCATATATACACAAAGATTTATGAGTCTAGTTTCTGATAAATCATGTTTTGCATAAATCAGAGTTTTCAACAGAGAATTATAAGCAAGAGAGTACTGAAAGGTCAGAACCGACAGTCTCTGTTTTATAGATTTTATAGGGTCAGTTGAAATAACAGTTTGGGTAGGTAATTGGACTCCAAATTTTTCAAACTTGGTATCAAAAGAAAGAGATATGAGTCTATTTCGGATGAATTTGGTTTTTCCTAAATCAAGAATCTGTGCAGAATGTTATGACTAGAATAATGCAGAAAGGTCAAATACTGAAAAATTCTAGATTCACAGTTTTATTCCTAACCGACAGAAATATCATGTACAAAGCCAAAATCTTCCAAAATTTTCAGAATTAAGATGAAATCAGAGATCAAGATTTTTATAGGAAGGGGTTAGAACACTTGCCTTAGAAAAATTTGAGTCTCAAATGTGTGGAATTAATGTAAAACCTCAAGCTAAAGCAAGGCTTCTTCTTCCTCTACTTCAATTCCTCTTCCCTTCTCTTCTCAAACTTACGCTGGTTGCAGCTCCTTTGTTAAGTTTTTCTTTAGTTTCTCCTTTAATTACTTATGTTTGGCCAACACAAGGATTGCTAAGTGACAACCATGCATGAAAGAAGCCTATGTATTATCCATAGAACAAACATAGGTGGCACCATCCTTAGGTTAGCTAGTGACACATGTCCTCCATTTTTTTTTTTAACATAATATACATCTTTCACAAATCATATCCAATTACTAAGATTTACATTTAGGTCCTTATATTGCAAACAAGCCCTTACAAAATTTTAAAAAATGAGGGATGTTACACTCTCCCCTCCATAAAAAAAAATTTTAATCCTTTAAATTTGTCATACCTCCTTCGACCACTGATTTAGAAGCTTTGGAATCTTATTCAATGATAGCATATACTCTAGCATGGGCTGATGGTCTAGGAGGCAATGGTTGTTTCTTCTTCTTCAGAGGGCAATCTTTTATTTTATGATCCAACTTCCCATAAGGAAAACAGGCTCCAGTTACCCAAAAACATTGACTTATTTCATGATTAAACCCGTATCTTGCACATGATTGAGTTATCTTTGGTGACTTTTCTTTCTCGACTCTAGATGCCTTTACCTTCTTATTTCTTATTTCAGATTCATTCCCTCTCTGATTTTTGCTGATAAACTTGTCTTTATCTTTCTTACCATTGATTTCCTGAATTTCCTCTAAGTTTCTTTCAATTATCAAAAGCCCTTTCTACCACATTAGTATATGCTTGAAGTTTTAAAGCTAATATCCGACTTTTTATTGCTGGCGTTAGGCCCCTTTCAATTTTTTTTGCTTTTCTAGTTTCATCATCGGTTATATGATGTAACATCCCATTAGTCCCACATCGGAAGTGGGCAATGTGTATGATTAGCTTATATGGGTCTAATGTGTGTACTACGTTAACTCCCGCTTAAGCATTTTGGTCCGTGGTTGAAGGATCAAAATAGAGTTATTGGCCAGTTGACTCATCAGACTCGAGTCATGACATTTGGTATCAGAGCCGACCTAGCATTTGGACAGGGTGAGAGGGCTCGAGTAGGAAAGGGCTACCTGTGGACGGAGTCGAGAATTCATCACGACGTGGAGCCACCACTGAGTTAAACCTCACATGCACTATACTAGGGTTCGATCTGGGATATTGTTGGGCCTTAACGAGGACGTCAAGCTAATTGAGTTGGGGATATTGTAACATCCCATTAGTCCCACATCGGAAGTGGGCAATGTGTATGATTAGCTTATATGGGTCTGATGAGTGTACTACGTTAACTCCCGCTTAAGCATTTTGGTCCGTGGTTGAAGGATCAAAATGGAGTTATTGGCCAGTTGACTCATCAGACTCGGGTCGTGACATATGAGTGGCAAATTTGGAGAGTTCAGTGAATTTAGATTCATACTGTGCTATCGTCAAGTTTCCTTAGATAAGATTCAAGAACTCCAATTTTTTCTACTCTCTAATGCAATCTGGGAAATATTTATCGTTGAACTTTTCTACGGATACCTTCCATGTGATTGGCTTATGTTTGACTTCATAAATCTTTTTAATTATTCTCCACCAGTGCTCAGCATCTCCTTCCAACATAAAGGCGGCAAGAGAAATCTTCTGATCATCAGGGCAATTTAAGATGTCAAATATTTTCTCTATCTGCATCATCCATCGTTCTGCTATCATTGGATCAGGCTCACCACTAAAATTGGGAGGACTGAGCTTCTTAAACTGTTCAATTCCCAACCCAGTATGATTTGATGTCCCCGTTCCATCATTTCTTCCTTGTCAGACTTATTGTTGCATCACTTTTGTCATAGTCTCCAGAGTTCTCATAATACCACCCAATTGATCAAAAGTAGATGCAACAGGAGAAACAAAGGATCTCGTCATCCTTGCTTCCTAAAAACAACAAAAGAGATTTTTTTTTTTATCAATCTCTGAATATAATCACTAAACCTCAAATTTTATTACGCATATAACATATTAAAAATCTTAGTGATCCTCAAAATTTATTACGCATCTAACTATCAAAGCATGATTTGAGGATCACTGAGATATTTGATATGTTTGATGTGCAAAATATATTGAGGTCTAATAAACTATAGTAGTCGGTGAAAAATTACTTTGATGTCTTTTAGGAATCCATGATGTCGAGGACATTCGGTCCTCTTGCTTCATCTTCTTTTGAAAAATTGAGTGAGATGAAAGTGTTGATAGGGGACATCAACTTAGAATGGACTAAGAATGGGATAATTTAAGGTGCTTATTCCTCCTAGTTTTAGTGGTGAGCCTGATCCAATGGTAGCAGAACGATGGATGATGCGGATAGAGAATATTTGATGTCTTAAATTATTCTGATGATCAGAAGGTTTCTCTTCCCGCCTTTATGTTAGAAGGAGAGGCTGAGCACTGATGGAGAATGATAATAAGGATTTTTGAAGTCAAACACGAGCCAATCACATGGAAGGTATTCGTAGAAATGTTCAACGATAAATATTTCCCAGATTGCATTAGAGAGCAAAAAGAATTGGAGTTCTTGAGTCTTATCTAAGGAAACTTGACGATAGCATAGTATGAATCTAAATTCACCGAACTCTCCAGATTTGCCACTCATATAACTGATGATGAAACTAGAAAAGCAAAGAAATTTGAAAGGGGCCTAAGGCTAGCAATAAGAAGTCGGATATCAGCCTTAAAACTCCAAGCATGCTGATGTGGTAAAAAGAGCTTTGATAATTGAAAGAGACTTGGAGAAAATTCAAGAAATCAGGGGTAACAAAGATAAGGACAAGTTTATCAGCAAAAGTAAAAGAGAGGATGAATCTGAAATAAGAAACAAAAAGGTAAAGGCATCTAGATTTGAGAAAGAAAAGTCACCGTAGAGAATTCAATCATTTGCAAGATGCGAGTTAAATCATGAAACAAGTCAATGTTTTTGGGTAACTGGAGCCTGTTTTGCTTGCGGGAAGTTGGATCATAAAATAAAAGATTGCCCTCTTAAGAAGAAGAAAGAGCTACTGCCTCCTAGACCATTAGCCCATGCTAAAGTATATGCTATCATTGAATAAGATTCCAAAGCTTCTAAGTCAGTGGTCGAAGGAGGTATGACAAATTTAGAGGACTAAATTTTTTTTTTAAGGAGGGGAGAGTGTAACATCCCTCATTTTTAAAAATTTTGTAAGGGTTTATTTGTAATGCAGGGACCTAAATATAAATCTTAACAATTGGATATGATTTGTGAAAGATTCATATTAAGTTTAGAAAAAAAATGGAGGACAAGTGTCACTAGCTAACCTAAGGATGGTGCCACCTATGTTTGTTCTATGGATGGCACATAGGCTTCCTTCATGCATGCTTGCCACCTAACAATCCTTGTGTTGGCCAAACCTAAGTAATTAAAGGAGAAACTAAAGGAAAACTTAACAAAGGAGCTACAACAAGAGTAAGTTTGAGAAGAGAAGGAAAGAGGAATTGAAGTAAAGGAAGAAGAAGCCTTGCTTTGGCTTGAGGTTTTGCATCAATTCTACATATTTGAGACTCCAATTTTTCTAAGGCAAGTGTTCTAACCCCTTCCTATAAAAATCTTGATCTCTAATTTCATCTTAATTCTGAAAATTTTGGAAGATTTTGGCTTCGTCATGATATTTCTGTCGTTTGGGAATAAAACAGTGAATCTAGAATTTTTCAGTATTTGACCTTTCTGCATTGTTCTAGCCAAAACATTATACACAGATTCTTGATTTAGGAAAAACCAAATTCATCCAAAAATAGACTTATATCTCTTTCTTTTGATACCAAGATTGATAAATTTAGAGTCTAATTACCTACCCAAACTGTTATTTCAACTGATCCTATGAAATCTGTAAAACAGAGACTGTCGATTCTGACCTTTCAGTATTCTCTTGTTTATAACTCTTTGTTGAAAACTCTGATTTATGCAAAACATGATTTATCAGAAACTAGACTCATAAATCTTTCAGCGAGCGGAAATAACCCCAATCAACGCTACCACTTGATAGCGAGCGGTTTCCGTACCGATTTGTTGACGGACCGGTACGTACCGCCCAGTACGAGCGGTATTATTCAAAAGTAAAATCCTTGGATGGTAGAATCAATTATATCCTAATCTCGTATCTGAATATCTAGTGCTCTTGATCAATTCTATTGTTCCCCATGATCACATCCTCAAGATTGTCTATACACAAATTTCCTTCACCAGCGGAGGATTGGGATTTGATGGTTGTGTCACCAAATCAATTGTTCCAACTTCCAAGTGTCCCAAGAATGATTTTCTCTGCTAAAATCATAGATCTATTGATTTATACAAGGTTTCATTCAGCCACATGCATCAATTGGCATATTATGTCATATAAAATCAAGTAATCAATGTGCAGTTTTAGAATGAAAGTTGCAGGAACCCCCTTATGGTGATTAGAATCTATGATGTACACGGAGTGTCATCAAGAAAATTTCAGCAACAAAAAGAGCATTACTTTAAAATTTAGCTAATGAAGCTGAAAATATAAAGAGACATATTAAAGCTAAACAAGATTAAAGAGGTCCAAAACATCTTGACAAATGACATAAGTTATGGAAATCAGAAAGTAAAACTAACCTGTACATATCGCAGATCACCGGTACCTAACTCTTCATCATATAATTCCACTTTCAACTTAGAAATGCCTATTATAGTAAAAGATATAGCAATAGCACTGAAGTTTAAGATGTCCAAAAACCAGAAAGAAAAAGCAAAAACTAGCAAATCTTTGAACAGAGAAAAGTATCCTGCCTTGTTTTAAGAGGTCAACTGCAGCATTAATATTTGGATGATGTGCTGGGAACAACAAAAAACCAATATAAATTGAGACAGAGGAGCTGCAAGTATTGAAGCCTATAAAATGGTATGCAAAAGTATCTAGTAAACTATAAATTTAGAATATTGTATCTACAGAATAATCAGGATATCAGACACATGATCCTTTTGTTTCTTCACATGGATGTTTTAGTAGAAGTTAGAATCTACACCATGCAAGTAAAATATCACAACATTAAAAGAACAACATTAGCAGATCATTGTAAATCTAATGTCATTGTGAAGTTGAAGTGTCCTAGGGACCAAAGATTGCTGTACGTGTACCAATCCTCTTTTAGAAGGTAAAATAATACAAGCAATATCGAGTGTTTGTTTGATCAATGAACATGCATTTGTGGTTTTGAATAATATAGAATATATGGATCGGACAATATATAACATATGCTAAAATATCATGACCATACATATCATGTGTGACCATGATGTCATAAGTATAACATTTCAATCAAAATAGTATATGACAACTACGAGTAAAGAAATTGATCAGAATTTCATTTGTTTTAGAAACAATACATGATCGCCAGATGTTTCAAACACAATTCATAGTAACAATTACACATTCTAGTAAGCCTAAAACCACAGGGCATTGTTTAGGGGGCTGGAATTTTCGCAGCACAAAAGTTGAAATTGTAGTTTGACTACTATTTCCCTATACTAATCCCATGTCCATCATATTGGCAGACTGACTGTCTATCAGATGGTAGATATGTATGAAGTAGTGATTTCACTCCAGCAATGGACTAAATATATGAATGACCTAAACAAGGTAAGGACTTGCATGGTTATACCAAGCAAGACTTGCAATTTAATGTACCAATACTAT
This sequence comes from Musa acuminata AAA Group, assembly GCF_036884655.1. Taxonomy (NCBI): domain Eukaryota; kingdom Viridiplantae; phylum Streptophyta; class Magnoliopsida; order Zingiberales; family Musaceae; genus Musa; species Musa acuminata. The sequence continues at coordinate 40,766,496 of NC_088349.1, forward strand.
ACCAATTAGGGCTCGGAACGGTACTATAACATCCCATATTGTGTAGTGACACTCAATTCACTGGTACATACCGAGTTCCGAAAGAAACTTAAAAAAGCTGAAAAATAAAAAAGGAACTGCCCTATATAGAAGCTGTACCACCCTGTACCAGGCAGTATTGGCCCTGTCCTGAGTCATACCAACCCTGTAACAGACGGTATTGGAACTGTATCAGGTAGTAGGTTGGTTGTAGCCTACCACTCAGTACTGGTTATTTTTTAAAGCTACCATAGTTATTTTTTATTACTTGTTCTTTTTCTCTCTTTTCTTGGTTGGTCAGTCTCTGCCCTCCTCTGCCTCCTAGACTCTTCTTTTTTACATCTCTCTTTTTCTTTGATCTAGGCAGTATCGACTTATACCAAGTGTGGGTATGCCGCCCTCTAGTGGTACTGTATCAGCCCTGCCGGCTACCTGGATTGATACACGACCAAAATTTTAATCCATGTTGAGTACAATTAACTCTCCTCACCTACCAGATGAATCTAGCAAGGATCAGTGAACATAATATTGCTACATGTAGTGATAGAACTCATACATGAGTCTCCAATTTAAGATGATATATATTGCACAAGGAACATTTATTTATTCAAACAAACATGATAGATTAAAAACCTCTACACATTGGAATATCCACAATGTCATGTGTGCCTTCCTGATACAATCCAATCAAGGGGTTCTCTGGTGTTCCACGAACCACAAGTTTTGCCCGACATCTCCATTCCCACTGCAAGCAATCAAAATTGAACAGTCAACATGTATGACATTTTGGAATTGTTTTAAGAGCAAATATAGACATAATGGAAGAGAAACATTTATCTAGGAGTAAACGAAAATGCATCACCAAAATAACTTGAGAGAGGTAGGAAGACAGAAAAATCCAACTAACCAAAAATACAAGATGGAAATGTGTCATACATAATTGACAATAACTGTCAACACTCAATTATCTAAATCAAATGAATGAAAATCACCATTTGCCCCTAGAAAACCTACCGACTAAAACAAAACAGCAATAACTTCCACCGACTCTAACTAAAGCAACATAACTTTGTTGTTTCTACAAGGAAAACTAAGGAACCAAGATGCTCCAAGCTACCATCCATTATTCAGTTCTCGAGTATAAACCTCACTATCAAGAATATTTTCACATCCATTTCAACACTATGGCTTTTCTATTGAAACTTTAAACTACCACGTTGTCTTCATAAATCCCAAAAAAGAAATATTTGGAAATTTATTACTTACATTTGAACATTTCAAATCATCCTACTCAAGCTTGCCCATATAAATTCCATCTCCACACAACCTAATCTATGTCTTAACCATCCTTATTCTAGATAAAAAGGTTCACATTCTTCCCTTGGAAATAATAATTTCTGCCAAGTGCAGATATTTGCAGTAGATCATGCATCCCACAAGTAATCAATACTAGAAAGCATGGACAACATACCACCTAATATGGTATGAAATGGGCAGTATATACCAGCTCATACACCTCACATATTGTTCAGTATGGTCAAAATTCGACCATTACCGATTGGTTGAGATTCGACAGGTATATATTAATATTATCTCAATAGTTTATTTAGCTCAAATATTAAAGTTTCAACACCTAATATCTCGACTTTTTTAGGTGATTCAAGATCAACGAAAGCAACTTTCTTTGAATGATGATCATGCAACTAAGTTCTTCCTCAACGCATCTGGAAAGGTAAGAAATTCAATTTTCGATACTTATAGCCTAGATTTTGTATTCATTTATGGCTAGATATACTCTATTCTTATTCAAATTTAATTCATATACTGATATGTTAGGATAAAAGACCTTCAAAAAGGTTTCTTTAATTTTGGCTGATTTTTCAATACTTTTTCTGTTTATAGGTATATACCATTTTACTGACACATGATATGTCACTAGTACATATCCAGTCAAACAAGGGATCAATATGCCACGTTGGTACAATATGGCAAATGATGCTAGAAAATGATTTCAAAGAATCAAGACAAGAATTGTCCAATGCAGATTTTTTTGTTAAGAAACTATTCTAAACAGCTTCAATTCAAAATTGTGTTTCCCAAACAAGGAATCAAATAAAGGTCAGACTATTACACTGAATAATATTTGTCGATCAAGGACCAACACCAAAGTTTTTCAAATTTAAGTTAGCTAATTCCTATATGGATCTGGACTGGCCATCTTGTTCAAGCCACACCAAATGAATCAATTGCATTGAAGACGATAGCGCAAGAGTCCTTAAAACACCAAATACTAGGAGTTGGCATCAATTCTTCTGAAAAAATGGGAAATGTATTATCACTTCCAGCAACAAACTTTCACAGAAGCAAATTGACACTACAGGATGAAATAATCATTTAGATCTTTTGATGAGATAATTATTATTTCTGAAAATATAAGTATATGATGCAATATTATTTTGTTACACCTTTATGGTTCATTTTGTGTTTCATTCAGTCAAATTGGAATCAATTTAATAGGTCAATTAATTGAGTCTTACATTGAGATATTTGGGAATGTTGCTTGATTGTTTTGCAACTTTGTTGCCAACATCTTTCAAATAATAAATTATAATTGCCAGCCTAAATTAGCCCACAGATGAAGAGTCATTTTCATCTTACAATTCTTCATTACTGAAACTATCTGCTGACTGAATATGGTAAGTTCATGCCCAACTGATCTCTTCCTTCTTCTGCCTGACTAATTGTATGTTTCAATTAAATTAGGTCAATTTTGTCTACCTCAGGATCTTGCTAAACCTGTATGAACATATTCCTTTAAAAAAATTTAACAATAAAGCTAAGTCCTCTAATTATAGACCTCCTCCATCATTTTTATGGGTACTAATAAGTAATAACATTCTAGAGAATGCTGCCAAATAGGTGAGAGTGTCAGACCTGATGGTATTTCTATTGAGGTTTAGAAGAGTTTAATAAACCTTAAAAAGATGAAAATAGGTAACAGTGGCGGACCTTACGGTATTTCTATTGAGGTTTAGAAGTGTTTAAGAGACCAAGGAATAGCTTGGTTGCCTAGTTTATTTAACAAAATTTTGAAATTTAAAAGATGCATGATGAATGAAAAAAGAGTTATTAGTACCAATTTATAAGAATGATGAAGATATTTAAAGCTTTTGTAATTACAAAGGAATTCAAATTATGAGTGACAATATGAAATTTTGGAAAAGAGAGATTAGAAGTCAAATAGGATATAAAACATATATCTCCAAACGAAAACCATTTTTGATGATCTGGTTGGACCAATATGTACCAATCAATATTGGTGCACCGATACCGATAAATACCAGTGTTTCCCAGACAAAGAAGGAGAAAAGGGATGTGGAGGAGGAAGAAAAATGAAGAGGAAGAAAGAAGAAGAGGAGGAAGGAGGAAGAGGAAGGAAGAAAAAGTGGTGATGGAGGAAGGGAAGGAAGAAGAGAAAGAAGAGGGGAGGAAAAAGAACGAAGAGGAAGTGGTGGAGGAGAAGGAACGAGAGGAGAGAAGAGGAGGGAGTGTACCGGGTAGATAAACAGCCTCAAACTATAGCACTGGTGATGTTAAATGATAGTGACGGTGACATTGAATGGCAATGGCAACGACATCGAACGATAGTGGCATCGGCAACATCGGCACTAGAAGAGGGCAGTGGTGAGAAGAGGGCTCGTGACTCTTGTTTTAGGATTTTTATATGAATTGGAATCGCCCAAAATAGAGGCAATCTGTGTATCGGTCCATGCCTGGATCGATACACCCCACCTCTTTCGTATCGTTTCGAGCGATACGATAGTCATTGGCTCCAAAAATCAATTTAGGTTAATGCAAGATATTTATTAAAACAATTGATGAAAAAATATATAGAGAAGAAGAAAAAATTGTATATCATTTTTATTGATTTAGAGAAGACCTTTGTTAAAGTTCCTAGAGATGTATGATGGTGGCTTTTACAGGGAAAGGTGTATCGCTAATTATACGTGATATTATAAAAGATATATGTATATATAATACTATAGTTTACTAGTATTAGGACTATAAGGAGTTTGTTTAATAAGCTTTTGTTAGAATAGGACAATATCTAAGTATGCATTAAGTCATTACATTTTTATTTACTAATATTATTATTTCAATATATAAGACTTTAAATGAAATTAATTTTAAACTTGAGTTATAGAGCCAAACTTTAGAGACTAAAAGTTTTAAATTAAGTAGGACTAAAACTAAATATATAAGATACAATTCTAGCAATACTAAGAATAAACTTGAAAATATAGTTAAGTTGGATGGGCAAGAAGTTCTAATAATATTTATTTATCTTGGATCGATTATTCAATAAGATAGAGAGATTAATAATTTATTAATAGAGTAAAAAAACTTGGTAATTAAAATGGAGAAGAGAGGAGCATTTGGAGCTTCATGATCACTAAGATATATTTTAGATTAAAAGAAAATTTTCATATGACAATTGTTAGACAAAAAATATACTAGAAAAGATAGGAATAGAAATGTTTTAATTCACTTCAAAAGAGAAAAATCATTTAAGATGGTACAAACATCTACGGAAACATATAATGCTATAATTAGAATAGTTGAATTAATTACTATCGGTAGGATGAGGAGAGTTAGAGAAATGTCCACAACTGATATTACCAGTGATTTAAAAAGCGCTAGGCGCCAAAAGGCGCCAAGGTCCAAAAACGCCCGAGGCGCTAGGCGCTCGCCCGAGCGAAGCGAGGCGCTAAAATATAAAAATATATAATATAATTAATAAATATAATTATTTAAAATTTTAAATAAAAATATGCTATTAAATTAAAAAAATCTAAGATACAAAATCACAAAATTAATAACATTAAAATCAAAATAATATATTATTAATCTATTAATAAAAATTAATCATTTTAAAATTCAAATAAACTTAATATTAAGATTTAAGAGTATACTGAGCAGTCTGAGCTTGACGGAGAAAGGAAGCAGCGTCGGTAGCGGCGAGCGACGGGGGGAAAAGGAAAGGGAGCGGGAGGCGCGAGTAGCGGGAGGGCTCGCGGGAGTCACGAGCAGAGGGAGGGCTCGCAGGAGGCGCAAGCAGCGGGAGTCGCGAGCAGAGGGAAGGCTCGCGGGAGGGCTCGAGGGAGGCACGAGCAGCGGGAAGGCTCGCGAGAGGGCTCGCGGGAGGGCTCGCAGGAGGCGCGAGCAGCGAGAGGGCTTGCGGGAGGCGCGAGCAGCGGGAAGGCTCGCGGGAGGCGCGAGCAGCGACAGCGGGAGCAGCGATAGCGAGCGACGAGATCGCGATCGCGATCGAGAGCGGCAGCGGCAGCAGGTTAGTGTTGGGTTAGGGTTAGGGTTGGGGTTATATCGGTTTAGTTGGTTCGATTGAACCAACTAACAACCGAACCAGGACCGAACCAGACCTAAAATTCTGGTTCGGTCGCCTTAGTTTACCCAGGCGCTCGCCCGAAGCGCCCAGCGCCTGGGCTCGGGCGAGCGCCCAGGCGGCGCCTGTTTGAAGCGCGCCGCCTGGGACATTAGCGAGGCGCTCGGGCCTCGCCTCGCCTCGCCCGAGCGCCTAGGCGAGCGACCGAGCACCTTTTGCAATCACTGGATATTACTAAAAGCTATAAATAAAAATTTATATACTCCCAATTTAACTAAGGATATGGTCTTTTGCATAGCTCAATAATGACAAAAGAACCATATAATCGACCTCAAATAGTTAGGACATTACGACTTTCTTGTTGTTGCATAATTGCAGCAACATATGCTTTTATTTCTCTCAATAGTCATAGGATTCCTTTTTCTTATCCTTCCGGTACTCCCCTTCCTTGCCTCTTCTTTTTTTCTGGACCTTCTTTATAAGGCTATCCAATCAACTAAAATGGGCAAAGAATCCAACATCCTTAATGGAGTTTGATTGAAATTGTCAATTCCAATTAATCTCTAATGATAAGGCTAATAAATCAATCAAAAAAGAATCAACCTTGGAAGATAATGATATATATATATCTTAGAATCAGTTTTGAACACACCTTAAAAATGAGCTACTACAACAAAAACAAAGCATTTGAGTTGGTTAGTTACATGGATCTTTTTTTGAAATTGAGCTCTAACACTGTAACATAACCTATTGTTCTCAAAACCATCAGGTACAATGATCATAAGTGTCTATCCGATGGAAGGATCCCTAGAAAGGAAATAAATAAAAAGATTGCTTTCCTTTTTTGGCATATTTAATTGTGACACCTTCATATGTCGAAAAATTCTTCCCTTTAATGATGCACCACATTTGGATATTTTGAACTGATTTGGATAAATTAGCTCTACATATTATTTTGATTTTGACTATTTCGACGAATGCAGAGATCGTCTTGTTAGAATTCTCTGTACCATCAGATTTATCTGCTTCTTTCTCCCAGTCTCTCCTCAAAATATACAAGTAAATGAACACCATAAGAATCCTATTCCTGGATGTCATGTCAGAGATACAGGGAAAATTTTGCTCTGAGACTTGGGGACCTTATGAAGGTTACTGTATCATAAAGTAGGTACCGCAAAAAGTGTCAATACACAGCATACGACTGCAAGGAAAATAACTAATAACAAACTAGACTCAAACATTTATAAACCAAAATTGAAATTACCCAGTAAAATCCTAATAAAGAGACAATCAACTAACACAATCTGATAAAAAAACTTTAAACTGAACATTACAGAAAATCATAAAAACAATGGCAAATCTCAGCTTTATATGGACTCAAATGTGGACCTCATCATAATTCTGGTGGAAGGATGGTGAATAACGTCTTATTTATATATTCAGTAAACAGCGATAGCATTGACTTGCAAATAGTAATGTAGGGTGTTTCCATGTTTTTGCACCAGAAAGAGCAGCTATATGTAAAATTGCATAATCATTACAATCATCATCATCGTCATTTAACCTCTTTCTGTTCTAGTAATCTTTTTGATTGGATTGCCATCAATCCCAAATGCTTAAGCTTTAGGAGTGTGTGTCCGACCTATAACTAAACTCTAACACCAACCTCAGCAAAGCTCAAAGCCTCAAACTTGTGAAGTCTCCATGGTAAAATCGTAATTGGTTTACCACCGGCCAGGTCTATCATCAGCCAACTTGACAACCATCTAAGTTATTGTCAAATTCTAGCCAAGGCAAGTCTAGGCAAGAAGGGAGTTCTTCTAAATCCCAATAACACTTTGGAGCTATGCACAGTTCAGGAAAGAATCAAAATAAGGATGAAGCAGTAAGCTCTTCTATGGGATCAATTGTCATTGAAAAGGAACAAAAGAAGAGCCAACAAAACACAAACTCCCATTCATGAGTGTAGGAAATTTCACATGCCACATCTTCAGTGTTCTCATAGCAAGGCCCCTACTTTTGTCTTTGTAAACAAGTTGCCAATTAAAAAAGGTAAAATACAAGTTCTAATTGATCACACTGACGACTGCAGCATAACTGTGACTGCTGGGAACCACTGCTACCAAGTCATTCCCCTATCACCAATCTCAAAATATACAACAAAGTTCTTTCTGCAGCAGTTTCTTATGAATCGGCCATGTACTCAATCATCACTTGTCCTATCACCTACAACAACTTAGCACACTCCTCCAATTCTTGGTTCCTTATAAGGCGATGAAACCAAGCAATTCCACCTCGTCACATGCATGCCATTCCAGTAATTGTGCAAAAAACGTATTACAAACAGAACGAACACCCACCAGTCTTCCACTCTCGAACGTAAAATCTGAGACGCCGAGGCTCTTGAAGAACTCGATAGCTTCTTCGATCACGGGCGGCCGATCAAGATTCCACTCGTGGGTGCAACCGGAGCATCTAAAAACGTTTAGCAAAAAAACCATGAGAGACAAATCCAGATTAAACGATCAAAAAAGAAATTGGTAGCTATTTATGCTTGTCTCAACCGAGGTCGAGACAACAAACATACGACTGGAAGTGTGGGCATTGGAGGGCAGTGGAGGTTGCGGCCGCGTCGGAGGAGGAGGAAGAGGAATGGCGTTGCAGAGGATTAGGGTTCCGACGACGGAGAAGGGTAGGAGTAGAGGCTGGCGGCGGGTGGTTTCGAGTGGCGACTCGGGCGGCGACGTTAGCGTGCGGGAGAAGCGAAAGAGCCATAACATCCACCCAGCGGGAGCGCAAGCGGGCGATGATAAGGCCACCGAACCGAGAGAATGTGCCCAAATATCCAATTAGTTTTATGGGTGAAGACCACGAGGGTTCGAATCCTGCTGCACGCAATGGGAGAACAAATCATGACCAACGTAATACGTTAAAGCCACGTGGATGACGACGAACTAAAAATATAATTATTTTTCTATAGTGACTTAAGAATCCTACGTGGCATATGTTTATTCATTTATTTATTCTAAACTCCAAAATTCCCTACTGGACATGATTTAAGAATATAGTTTTGACTCAAAACATTAGAACTATTTTTGGGACCATGAAATATGAATTTGGATGTGGACAACATTTTTGCCCAAGATAATATTGTAACATATAAGTCAGTAAATACAAGACATATATATACATACATATATATATATACATATATATATATATATATATCTGAAGTAATGGTCATCCAGCTAATCAATTCATTAGATAATCATGCAGAAGAAGACACTGTACTCAAATTATTTCAGAATTCTTTTCCTAGATATCTCATTCTTTCTAAAGCATTATGAAGTTATCAAGCAAGCAAAAGAAAACATCCTTAATCCTTTCAAGGACCACACTGCAATAGGCATGACGGAAAGTATTGCATTAGCGCAGCAGATGATAGCAAGACCAGCAGCGAGAGAGCTAAAACACAACACAGAGCAAGAGCTATATTTCTTGAATGTATAGTGGACAAGTTGCTTTCAAGACAGATATTTAGGAAGGCAACAGATGTACAGATTTCCAAAGAAGAGTTAACCGCTTGTTTCTTCTTTTCCATGTTCTATGAGTGCATGGAAATTTTACATGGCAGTAGAAAATGGAACAAGCTTTTGTTTACAGATATTTGACGACGACCCAACTCGCAGTTATCTGCCAAAAATTGTCTCTTTAACTAACTCTTAAAGGTCTATGTCGAGGCTAAGATCATGACACTCATACATATGAGCATACAATGGAAGTACTAGTAGGAGCCTAGATAACCCATTCAGAAGACAATTTACTAAAAGCAACAGCAGTATCAGGAATTGTAGGCTCCAGGATTCAGCTTCTGCCTTTTCTCATCAAAGCCAAAACTCTGCAAGCTTGGCAAGCAACAATGACCAGCCTTCCATATTTTGCCTTTCCTGTTCTTGCGATCCTGACTTGGTGTCATTTCACTTGCACAGACAGAAGTGGCTCCAGAGCAGTATGGAGTGCCATTTAATGATCCTGGAGCTTGGTCTGCGTCGGTTTTGAGTACATCGGGTTTTCCATTGATTCCCACTTCCTCTTCGGCAGCATTTGTTGCAACAACTGCCCGTTCACCTTGAATTGTTTCATGTAGAATGTCACCTAATTTCTTTCTACCAGCAGGAGAGGGTTCGGATTTAGAGTCTGGATACTTGTCCACAAAGATGGAATTATCCAATCCAGAGATCAACCTTACATTTGTTTGATGGTCAGGGGTACTTACTCGTGATGGTGTCAAGTCTGCATAATACAAAATGCACCACGTGTAAGCAAAATTCATTACTGAAATTGAACTAAATATGTGCATAACAACATATCAAGATGTTTCTTTAAAAGAAATTCCGTTAAAGAGTTTATAAAGGCAACGAGAATTTTCATCATTTTAGTGTATATATAGTATACCTCCAATGACACTAAAGAAATCATCCTCACATTCAGAATCCAAACTTTCTTTTGAGTCAAAAAATATTTCCTCCTCGCAGCCTGCAGAAATCATACATTAAGCATGAATCACCCAAGTCCAAATAATTAGATGAAGATGTTAGAATTGCAAATAGACTCTTAATAAGCTCTACCTCCTATTTCAGAATAATCTTTGGAAAATTTCAACAGCATGCTTATTTGGTTGATGCCTTCTGTTTCACATATCCCAATGACATAATGCAGTGCAAAACAACTAAATAACACCTTGTCTACCAGTAATCTACAAGATGAGAAATTTAAGATATTCGCTTTGGCACATTGCGTTAAATCACTGTGAAGTCAAAAGATTATCCATGGTATTGGAGATATAAGATATCACTCTCCAAAAGCAACAACACAGAGGCCAAAATAAAAAGGTAACTATAGTCTGGAATCTCTGGATGATATATCCAAAGAACATAGCTTTTTTTTTTTAAATTGCAGAACGAAGCTCTTAACCATTTTTTGTCTGTCTCCACCAAGGTTTGGTCTAACTCTTTGTAAAATTCCCTACAATTCTTTCACCAAAAGATTGTGGTCCTTTGGAAGTACCGCTTCAAATATTTGCTGAAATGAAAATTTGATCTCAACAAAATCACTGAACTATTCTTCAACAAGTGCATATTATCAACAATGATCTAAAAGTTCTTCCCATTGATACAATGTGGTCTGAGCTTCCATTTTGCAGACACTTTATTGTTTCACATCTGAATTCCAATGTCCATTGGATTTGTTCAGAATCAGTTGTTGACAGGCTTAATCATATACAAAAATTGGAATGTTGACTAGTTCCACCAAAAATCATCCTAAACCACACAATAGTTCAGCAGCTCAGGCAATACAAACCAGCACCATGTGATCAGCCTGAATGGGTTTCCATAAGCTAAGCTCCTGCAGTTACTGTGCTTTTGCATAGGTTCCTTCCCATGTGCTTCTTTTGATTGGATCCATTATTACTATAAAGCTTTTGGGGTTGTTGATACTTTCCCAATTTATAAATGATTACCTCTTGAAGCCCCTAAACTTGCAATGAAGCATGCCCAAACTCCAATGAAATGTTCAATATTTTGTCAAGTACAAATAGGAGTACTAGTTCTTCGTATGTTTTAAGATGATAAATTGAGTGATATGCTTGCAATTTGTTCCAACAGATCCTTTTTTCCAACAAATTCCAAAAGCTTTCTATCATGACATGTATATTCTCCAACTTGATAGTTGTCACTGTTTAGAGGTGCTAGAGTCTTCCTTTTCCTTGATCATAATCTCCAACGTCATTCGAGCTTTCTGAGAAGTGGCAGTATCCCTTTTTTTGGATTAAAAACAGAAAGAATATGTCGACCAAATGGGTTTTCTCCACACAGAAGGATGATATGGAATCAATTACAGTTCAACTGCAGGAAGATTAAGTTGCCTCACATTTTCATATTTTCAAGAGGATGACTAACTTTTGTCCTGTAACTTGTCAACTGCCTGATGACAAGCACAACAAGAAACATTCATAAATGAACTCATCAGGAACTTAGTTACGGAAATGACTGACATTTAGAAAACTACCTCCAAACATCATTAGACTAGCCACTTTAAGAACAACTTAGGATCCCTTGCATCTTCCACTTATTATAAAAAATATAAGTTTCCCTTTTGTTTAAGCAACATTAACATATCGCCCTCAATTACACTAACTGAGTCCAAAGTCATTGAGAAGTTCCAACAAGATCTAGGAAGAGAGATGCAATTCATGTAAAACCTGAGTCTTCTCCAGATAAAAGTTTTGCATGTAATCGTTAATGTCGAACAAGATATGCAAGGTCAGACTTGTTGCTGCTGACATTTTCTCTCCTAATTGGTGTACCACCAAATTTCAAGCATGAAAGCCACACCATATAAGGAGGGTTTGGAACAATGTAACATTGGTCAAACATTAAGAATGGCATAGGCAAATGCTACTAGTTTCTTGTGATGGTAAAGACTGCAATCTCAGGCCCACACATGGATTAACACTTTAAACTAGTAGCAGATTACAATAATACACTTACATGTACTTAACTATTAATTTTTAGATTGTGAAATGGAAGAGCTTTAAATGGGAGCTGCACTATTCTGTAGTAACATTATTTATGTCTTAAAAAAACTGTAAACATAATCGTTCATAATTTTTCCCAAAAATCTTGATGTTGATCTTAAGTAAAGAGATAAGCAAGGACTTCTAGATAGAAAAGTAATACCAAGTGTCTTAAAGTAGTATAAAGAGAAACGGATATAGATCAACAAACAAGAAACCAATAATGCTCTCTAGTTCTGAGTAGAACTTTGACATTATAATACTCCTACTGACAAGGTGAGTCTAAGCTTATTGATATTATTTAAGGATCCAGTATCAGAAAATAGTTAACTTTACCACAAATGTACATTAAACATATTTATTACCAGAATATCAAATATTCACGAAGATAATCACATATAATAGGTGAAATCTTAAGATGAGTGCTTGATTTAGAAAGATAATGGTTGAATGATGAAGCCATGAGCACTACAAGGTACTAATTTAAGGAGAATAACTAAAATGATTTGAGTGGTAGACAAATATTGAAACGACAAGTATAGACAAAGGAACGCATAACATATAGTACAAATTCGTAACCTACTGTCAAGTAGCATACTTTGCACCCATCCCTACGGAGAGAGAGCAAAGCAATCTTGCAAACCTGTCACTCAGGCCACCCTCTGTTTTGGTTATAATCTGGCAGCATGATTATCATATTTAAAACATTCTAAACAAACTAGAACTCACTGCAATAGCATAATATGAACTTGTTCCTTTAGATAGATTCAAAATCTGAGGTAGTAGGTTGTCTATGGCTTATTGCGATCCATATATCAGACATAACAAAATGAATAATTTAATAATTTGCAGAAGAGAGCAGCAAATCCAACAGAAATATACCATCAGCACTGCTGCTTTGTTTTCTAAAATAAATGTTGTAAATCAATTATCAGAGCTTTTCCTACAAAATATCGCAATCCAAAACGAAAAAGCGATTAATAAGAAAAGACAAGAAAACAATTACTCACTCGACAGACTTAACATAATGCACTCGAGCGAAAATTAGACCTTTGCCAACACTCCAGAGTTGCAAAAGAGGAATTGATCTCCTTAAAAGAACATACCAAAGTCTGGGTTCTCAGGGCCAAATCGACCCAAAGGGTTATCCCAACACAAGGGCTTCTCCTTGGCGGGCGACGGGAAGAAGAAGAACCTCTTGGCCTTGGAACCGATGCCTAGACATCGTCTCATGGTGGAATCTGCTCTGTATGCAACCGAAACGCAGGAACCCGTCTTCAAAATCAAATCTTTTCTACCATAGAGCTACCACAGCACTGTGTCCTGCCAGTTTTCGCAGAAAGAGCTGAGGAAAAGTACTAGGAAGGAAAAGAAAAGGCAGCAAAGCACAAAGACAAAAGGCGGTTGGTTTCACTTAGTGTCGTGAAGGCCGACCAAAGGTTCCATTCTTCAGGAACAGGAGATCCTTCAGCTTCAAAGAGTTCGACGGTGGAGAAAGAAGGAGGA
>NC_088349.1:40785000-40850000 GCF_036884655.1 Musa acuminata AAA Group
GCATACCGACAAACCTCTCCTCCGAGGACGGCGCCGCCCCCGCCGCGGGTATCCGATTGTGCCAGACGGGAATGGCCCCCTCGGAGGAGCCGGCGATGGCCCGGGCGGCGGCCTCGAGTGTCTCCACCTCGGAGAACTCAATGAGATCTGGCTTCCCCAGCGTCAGGTCACCGATGACGCGGTGGAGGAATACGAGGGCCATGGAATCGGCGCCGCCGTTCGACTGAGGAGGAGGCAGAGAGAGACGTAGAGTCTTCGCCGGGAAATGGGAGAGAGAGACGAAGAGATCGTTGGTGTATTCAATTGGTCGAGTGATGTGATTGAGCGGGCAAATCGGAAAGAAAAAGCAATAGAATATTCTACTCTTCTATACATACCAAAAATCTACCTGCCTTTTGATTTATACACGTGGAACCCAAATTAGGGCAAGAAACCATTCAGTCGTCGGAAAGTTATGGGTACGTTCGAGGGTAATTAACGAGGAGTCGATAGACATCGGAATTTAAAAAAGGTGTTCGGTGGATGGATAGCGCTCGTCTATCTGCACCAAGGCAGGGGACACAACATACACGAGTGGGCTCCACTTCTTTTTCATCGCGGCCCACCTTTTTTAACGCGAGAGAATAGCTTGGATCCTGGCTCGGTCAAAGACGGATGGGCTCCACCATTTTGTAGGGCAGAGAGACGGATAATAACCCGTTATCTTTTTATTTTTATTTTTATACAATTATTTTAATACAGGCAGAGGGCAGGGAAAGAGTTTAGGATGAGAAGATGAAGCAGTCGTGGAAATTTCAGTCCATGTTTAGATTTAACAAACTAATACATAATTAATATGGGCTGCGATGAAAATTTTAGTAGGCAAAATTGGTCCAGCGGAATCTATTTTTCAGGAATTTGTCACGTTTGAAAGTGGAAACAAAATTTTTCCTAAGAGAAAGCAATTGGAGAATCCGATTATTCGATTGTGAATTTTATTTGATGACAGAAAAATACTCATATATCGTACCTCATATTTTGCTTCAGTTCGGTTTTGTAAAAACTATATTAGGGACATTTTGATTGTATTATATATTTTACTTTTAGGGGTAATTATAGATTATTTTTATAATTAATTATCATTAATATTTCGATCTTTATACTTTAAAAAGTAGTATTGGACTCCCTACACTTATGAAGGTGAAAGTCGATGGAACGTAGATTATTTCTCCTTATATCGTTAACTTTATCGACAAAAAAAAGTTGTATATGTTATTACATGTAAAAAAAATCACGAATGGAAATGATAAAAATATAATTTTATTATCTTTCCAAACTGCTCACCTGCAGTCTGTTGCTGCTCACTCGTCGCACTTGCTCACCCACCGCACTTGTTTACCTACTGCACTTACTCGCTCATCGCTCACTCATCATACTTGCTTGCCCATTGCACCTACTTGCTCATCGCTCACTCATCGCACTTGCTCACCCGGTGCTTGCTCGTCGTACTCGCTCACTTGCCCGCTGCACCCATGCTCGCCATTGTGGGCGAGTGAGTAGGTGCAACCGATGAGCAAGCGCGATATCCGAGAGGCAAGCGAGTGGGTGCGACGGGCGAGGAGGTGCGGTAGGCAGCAAGCAAGCAATGAGCGGGTGCGGTGGGTGAGCAGGTGTGACGGGCAAGTAGGTGCGGCGGGAGAGCAGGTGCGACGGGCAAGTCCATATCTTAATTGTTTATTTTTATAAAATCTACATGTTATTTATTTCTGCTATATTTTTATTTTTAGAAAAAATATCGCTTTCAAATTCCTTATGTGACATACTTGATATCAACCGCCTCACTAGTATGAATTGTACGGATTGGCTCCGCACCTTGAGAATTGTTCTCACGGTAGAGAAAATCACGTACGTCCTTAATACAGTGATGCCTACGCCCGAGGAAGGGGCAAGCGAGGATGAGATCGCTCGCTATGTAAAATACATTGATGACTCCACTCTTGCTCAGTATTACATGTTTGGCTATATGACTCATAAGTTACAGAGATAGCATGAAAAGATGGATGCCGGATCCATTCTCCTACATGTCCATAAATTATTTGAGGAACAGGGAAGGACTCAGCGATATAAGATATCCAAAAGTCTCTTCTGCACTAGGATGATTGAGGGGACACTGGTTTAGAATCATATCTTAAAGATGATTGAGTGGATGGAGAAACTCATAGGTCTAGGAATTGTCCCAGAGGATAACCTGTGTATGGATCTTATGTTTTAGTTCCTACGAAATTCATTTTCATAATTCATAATTAATTTTAATATGAACAAGCTTGAGGTGGCTCTCCCTGAGATTGCCCTACACTTGTCTGGTGGAGCTATTATTGCATTGGATGCATGCTATTTTGTTCTTTTTATTATTAAAAATATTATTTTCATTTCATGTTTGATAGTTAGTGGATATAAATTAATTTTTGAGAACAATGATTGTTCAATATTCTTAGATGATGAGATCATTATGAGAGAAACATTGTATAATGGTTTGTTTATGCTAGACACTACTCCACATATCATGAATGTAAGTGTGTCTAAGAGAAGACGAGATAAGGTGAATAGTGCATACTTATTGTTAGGATCAAGAGCACTAAGAGGGGGGGAGGGGTGAATTAGTGTAGCGGAAAACTTTTGACGATTAAAAACTACGTTCGTACGATGCAAGCGATTTTGGTAAGAAAGCCGATTCGTAAATCACTTTAACTTGAGATGCAGTTAAAGCAAAGATATAGAAGCAGTTTGCAGTTATGATGGAAATCAGAATGTAAGCGCAAACTGAAATATGATGTTCGTACGATAAAACAGTTTCACTTATATTGTTATGGAAATTTTTGTATTAATTTTCAACATGTTATTTTAGGCATGTAATGTCAATCAAGTGATTTGATCATTTAATCAATAAAGTCCGAAAAATAATTTTAACAAGTTTATACATTCGGACACATCAACATTCCTAATTCTCTTCTTATGAAATCAAATTGTTCTTCACTTACAGGTTTTGTAAAAATATCAGCTAGTTGATGCTTAGTATCTATGAACTCTATGATTACATCATGATTAGTAACATGATCTCGTATAAAGTGATGTCTAATATCAATATGTTTTGTTCTTAAGTGTTGAATGAGATTCTTTATTAAACATATTGCACTTGTATTATCACATTTAATGGGAATATTTTTAAGATGGACTTTATAATCTTCAAAGGTGTTTTTCATCCACACAACTTATGCACAGCATGCACTAGCTGCAATATACTCAGCTTCGGTTGTTGATAGTGCAACCGAGTTTTGTTTCTTAGATGACCAGGAAACAAGGGAATGTCCCAAAAATTGACATGTTCCTGATGTGCTTTATCTATCTAGTCTACACCCAACAAAATCCGCATCAGCATAAGCAATTAACTCAAAATTCTCGGATTTTGGATACCATAATCCTAGATTTGTGGTACCTTTAAGATATCTAAGTATTTTTTTAACCGCTTTGAGATGAGATATCTTAGGGTTTAATTGAAACCTAGCACAAAGTCCTACACTGAACATGATATCTGGTCTAGTTGCAGTGAGGTAAAATAAACTTTCTATCGTACCCTTATAAGTTATTTGATCGAAGCTTTCTCTACTCTCATCAACTTCTAACTTAGTGGAGGTGCTCATAGGGGTGTTAATAGCTTTTAAGCTATCCATATTAAATCTTTTCAATAGATCTAAAACATATTTAGTTTGACTAATGAAGATGCCATTGCTTAGTTGCTTAATTTGTAAGTCTAAGAAAAAGGTTAATTCTCCCATCAAACTCATTTCAAATTCGAGACTCATGGTTTTAGCAAAAGATTCACAAAGAGATTCATTCATAGAACCGAAGATAATATCATCAACATAAATCTGAACAATGAGAAAATTATTTTTAAAATTCTTGATAAACAATGTAGTATCAACCTTGCCTTTTGTAAAATCATTTTCAATAAGAAAAGTACTAAGTCTATCATACCAAGCCCTGGAGCTTGTTTTAAACCATAGAGAGCTTTAATTAATTTAAATACATGATTAGGAAGGCTATTATTTTCAAATCCGGGAGGTTGTTCAACATAAACTTTTTCATAAATAAAGCCATTAAGAAAAGCACTTTCAACATCCATTTGAAACAACTTAAAATTATTATTACTGGCATAGGCAAGGAGCATCCTTATGGCTTCTAATCTAGCCACAAGAGCGAAGGTTTCTTCATAATCGATACCTTCTTCTTGGTTGAAACCTTTGGCCACTAATCTAGCCTTGTTTATAACCATGATACCATATTCATCTTGCTTCTTTCTAAAGACTCATTTAGTACCAATAACTAAATGGTCATTTGGCCTAGGAACAAGCTTCCACATCTCATTTCTCTCAAATTGATTTAACTCATCTTGCATTGCGATAATCCATGAATCATCTTTCATGGCTTCATCAATATATTTAGGTTCAATTTGGGAGAGAAAAGCGGCATTGGCACAAAAATTTTTAAGAGAAGAATGTGTTTGAACCCCCTTAGATGTGTCTCCTAGGATTAGCTCCTTAGGATGAGCATCTACATACTTCCAATCCTTGGGTAAGGATTTTTCAGAAGTGGATACATCCAAGTTGCTAGTTGGAGAAGGGGTTTCATTTAAATTCAAAGAATCGAAATTAACATCATCATCAAAGTCATTTTTCTTGATTTCAGAAATCTCATTGAAAACAACATGAATGGATTCTTTTATAATCAAAGTCCTTTTATTGAAGATACGAAAAGCTTTAGAAACCGAAGAATAACCAAGAAAAATTCCTTCATCGGATTTAGCATCAAATTTTCCTAAGGCATCTTTTTCATTCAAGATAAAACACTTACACCCAAAAACTTTAAAATATGAAACATTGAGTTTTTTATTTTTCCACAACTCATATGGAGTTTTGGTGAGTAAGGGTCTTACTAGAACTCTATTCAAAATATAGCATGCAGTGTTTACGGCTTCGGCCCAAAAGTATTTGCGTAGGCTATGTTAATTCAACATGGTTCTTGCTATTTCTTGTAAATTTCTATTCTTTCTTTCTACTACTTCATTTTGTTGAGGATTTCTTGGAGTAGAGAAGTTGTGGTTGTATCCATTAGATTCATAAAATTCTTGGAAATCACGGTTTTGAAATTCACCACCGTGATCACTTCGAATTGATAAAATCATAAAACATTTTTCATTTTGAACAAGTTTACAAAACTTGGTGAAATATCTAAAGTATTCATTTTTGTGTTTCAAGAAATAAGTCCATGTGTATCTACTATAGTAATCTACAATGACGAAAGCGTATTTGCTACCTCCTAGGCTTAATGTAGAGATTGGTCCGAACAAGTCCATATGGATTAATTGTAAGGGCCTAGAGGTGCTTATTTGATTCTTAGATTTGAAACTACCCTTAATTTGTTTTCTTAATTGAGAAGCATCATACACAATATCTTTGATGAACTTGATATGAGGAATTCCTCGTACAAGTTCTTTGGATGATATTTGAGTGATTAGTTTCATGCTAGCATGACCTAATCTCCTATGTCAAAGCCAAGCATCCTCATTCAAAACCGAGAAACACATTTCATTGCAAAGATCATTGATGTTAATAGTGTATACGTTATTCTGTTTTAATGCAATCATAGATGTGTTTTTGTGTGATTTTTTAGTGATGCAAGCATTAGATTCGAATTTGACGATATATCCTTTATCACATAATTGACTAAT
The DNA here is from genome assembly GCF_036884655.1 of Musa acuminata AAA Group. NCBI lineage: Eukaryota > Viridiplantae > Streptophyta > Magnoliopsida > Zingiberales > Musaceae > Musa > Musa acuminata. The sequence goes on from NC_088349.1 coordinate 40,790,765, forward strand.
ATTCAAGAGGTTATGTTTTAAGCCATCAACTAACAAAACATCTTCAATAAAGAAGTTGGATTTGTTACCTATGGTTCCTTTGCCAATGATTTTACCCTTGTTGTTGTCTCCGAAGGTGACATAGCCTTCGTCTATGCTAGTGAGCTTAGAGAATTGAGATGGATCTCCAGTCATATGCCTTGAGCATCCACTATCAAGGTACCATCTCTTGCTCCTAGCTTGTGATGTTGTATGTCTCTACAAGAAAGGATAATTTTTAGTTACCCATTTACTTTTGGGTGCCTAAAAAACTGATCCATATTGTTTATTATGTTACATAGTGTTTATCATGGTTCCTTTAGGAACCCAAATCAGTTTGTTCGGGCTAATTTTCTTGAATGGACAATGATACGTTTTATGTCCATGTTTGCAATAAAAGTTGCATTTGCTTTGGTGCCGAACATGTAAGATAGGGCCTTTTATGAACATGGTGTTGAATCTCGTATTTTGATGATGAAACTACTTGATATATGTTTATGATTTAATCTACGTTTTGAGTGACGTAGGATGCTTTGATCAGGATGAGACAATTAAAGTAGGAAAATCATGTTGTGCCGGAGGAACATGTCAGAAAATTGGACGTCGGGCCGGTGGATCGGTCGACGTATCGACAGAAGGCTTCGGGTCGTGGACTCGGGCATCGGGCCAAGAAGAGCGGGTATTGCGCCAAGGATATCGGAGTTGCAGAGTCAACTGGCCGATTGGGCAAAAGGCCGCAGGAGAGGACGATGCGCCGAAGAATCAGACGAAGCGTCGAGGGACCAATGACATGCCGGACAACTTGGTTAATTGCCTAGGATTAATTGTCTCGATCGAAGTTTTGTTTTAAGTGTGCAGGATTAACTATGATGAAAGTTAGACAAGCAGCAGGAGTTGCGCCGGATTCAAGTTTATGATCACGTTGGGAGTTCGAGAGTTCGACGGAAGTTCGGACGGTCGTCGGAGGTTCTTCGGGAACATATCCGAGAAGTCCAGAAGCTTGCCAAGTGAAGCTCGTCGGAACTCGCCAACTGGATCGTTGTAAGTCCAAGAGTTTGCCGGAAGTCCGCTGGAGCATCACCGAGGGTTCATCGGATGATCGACGGAAGTTCGCCGGAAACTCACCGGAAGAAGCGAGTGACGCACCGAAGCAAAGCTGCAGAAATTGTCTTAGATTTAATCGTAGTTAGCACGTTGATTAAGTTGGAAATGGGAGGTGATCCCATTAGCTTAATCTTGGGGCAGTTGGGCCCCCGAAAAACCAAAATTGGGCCGAATGGAGCTACCCATTCGGACCCAGATTGCACCAGGAGGTGCAACCGCCCCAGCCAGGAGGTGGCATCGCCTGGGCTAAGTCTCCCAGTGAGACTGGGCAGTACAACCGCCCCAGCTAGGAGGTGGCACCGCTTGAGCTCAGTCTTCGAGCAAGACTGGGCGGTGCAACCTCCCCTGACAGAGAGGTAGCACCGCCTGAGCTCGGGCTTCGAGCTCTGGCAGAGAGGTGCAACCGCCTCAGTCAGGAGGTGGCACCGCCTGGGGCTCAGTCTCCGAGCCAGACTCAGGCGGTGCAACCGCCCCTGACTGAGAGGTGCAACCGCCTGGGCTCAGTCCTCGAGCTCTGCCAGGCGGTGCAACCTCTCCAGTCAGGAGGTGCAACCGCCTGATCCCGGAATTCCGGGATTTGATCGTTTTGAGCTCCAAATTTGAACTGGGTTGGGGCCTATAAATACCCCACCCATTCAGCACTGAAAAGATACAGACCCACACTGAAATCTTGATCTTTTCTGTGATTCTAAGAGCTCAAAATTGTTGTAAAGCCTTTAAGATCTCCTCCTTCTGTTCTTCAAAGTCTTGAGTTGTAAAGAGAGGAGAGAAAGGTTCTGTAAGGGTTGTCTCCTGATCCCGTCAAAAGGAGTGAAACTGTAAAAGGGCAGTTGGCCTTCGCCTATTGAAGGAAGGCCTTTAGTTGACGTTGGTGACCTCGTCGGAGGAGGAAGCCAAAAGTGGAGTAGGTCAAGACTGACCGAACCACTCTAAATCTCGATTTGCATTTACTTTGAACATTTTATCATTACTGCAAACCTCCTAAATAGCTACTGCCATCTGCGCTTTTACGAACGAGCTTCTGAGTTCGGATCTTTCCGAATCTGCGTTTAGACGTAAATCAGTGTTTTCGTACAATCATTACATTGCAGTTTACGTTTACGTTTTGATTCCATTTATAACTGCAAACTGCCTTCTGTGCTTTTATGAACGAGTTTCTAAGTTCAGATCTTTCCAAACTGCGTTTAGACGTAAACTGCGTTTAGACGTAAACTGCGTTTAGACGTAAAACTGCGTTTAGACGTAAACTACGCTTAGACGCAAACTGCGCTTAGACGCAATCTGAGCTTAGACGCAAACTGCGCTTAGACGCAATCTGAGCTTAGACGCAAACTGCGCTTAGACGCAATCTAAGCTTAGACGCAAACTGTGCTTAGACGCAAACTGCGCTTAGACGCAATCTGAGCTTAGACGCAAACTGCATTTAGATGCAAACTGCGTAAACTGCACTTAAACGCAAACTACGTTTAGACGCAAACTGCATTTAGACGCAAACTGCATTTAGACGCAAACTGTGTAAACTACGCTTAGACGCAAACTGCGTTTAGACGTAAACTGCACTTAATCATAAGTAATCTTAGAATTAGCTTTTACATCAAAATAGTTTTTATCAAACGAACGCAGCTTTCATTTTTAATCACTGAAAGATTTCTGCTGCACTAATTCACCCCCCCCCCTCTTAGTGCTCTCGATCCTAACAATTGGTATCAGAGCCCGGTTTTTCTCATTTCGGATTTACACCCGAGAGAAATGGCTCTTCATGGCTTTCAAGAGGGTTTATCGATTTTTCGTCCACCGTTATTTAACGGATTGGACTACACTTATTGGAAAACTCGAATGAGAGTTTTCTTGATTTCTACGAATTTGGATTTATGGAATATCATTGAAAACGGTTTTCAACTTCCCTCTAAACCGATGAACGAATGGTCGGATTTGGAGAAGAAGTATTTTTCTTTAAACACAAAGGCTATGAAAGCCTTATTTTACGCTCTGGACAAAAATGAGTTCAATCGGATTTCTACATGCGAAATGACTTTTGACATTTGGCGAACACTTGAAATCACGCACGAGGGAACTAGTAGAGTCAAAGACTCGAAAGTTAACTTTTTATTGCATGATTTTGAGCTTTTTCGAATGCAACCAAGCGAGACTATAGGCGACATATACACCCGTTTCACGGATGTCGTCAATAGTTTAAGAGCTCTTGGAAAATATTTTTCGGATTTTGAACTCGTAAACAAGATTTTGCGTTCTCTTTCTAAGAAGTGGGATTCAAAAGTAACTGCAATATAAGAAGCTAAAAACCTAAACAACTTACCACTTGAAGAACTAATTGGTTCGTTGATGACATATGAAATGGTGCACAATGCACATAATAAACATGTTGAACACAATCACCTTCCAAAGAACAGGAAGGATTTGGAACTCCGGACAAATGAATGCCACTTGAGCGATGACTCAAGTGATGAGGACAATGATGAACTTGAACTTCTAACACTAAATCTTAATAAGTTTATTAAACAAAAATCTAAAATAAATAATAAACTTGAACGAAGGAAGAGGCCAAAGAAGAAGAACACAAAGTGAGATGAATCGAGCTCCTCCGAAGATGAGGAGAAAATCAAGAAAGGCGAAGTGGCAAACTACGCCTTAACCACTTTCAATGATGAGGTAATCGAAATCCCCATAATTTACTTTGAAATTACTTGATGCTTTCATAATGTATTTTCTTTTTAGAATTAATGTTTAAAAAAAAAAATTATGATCATGCTAGTAATTTCGAAAATGATAATATTACATATTTTATGATAAACAAACAAAATGATTTTGATTGAAAATATGAAATCATGGTTAAGAAGTAATAATGTGTATCATGTTGATGTCCATTGTTATTTCTAGATTTTGAGTATATTAAATCATGTTTAAATTTGAAGTTATGAGTATATATTTTTGAAATTATGTATGATGATAATTATCGATTTTCATGATAATAACAGTGGCTTTAAAAATTGATGCATGTTTTCATTTGACATAAATGAAAAGGCATGCTAACATGAAATCGATCACTTAAGATGAAACACTTAAAAAAAGGGGGAGAAATATATGAATTGATGCTATGATTGCCATATTTGCATTATGTCATGTTTGCACCATACGTTAAGATATCAAGAACTTGTATCGTAATTTTACGCATTAATATCTTACCATGTGATGAAATGCTACAATTGATAAACACTTGAAATGCAATCCTCTATCTTACTGATTTTTCAATAAATCTATGCTTGTCATATATGAATTTATTGAATGTAATTTTGAGGATGATTTCAGATTTGACAAATGCTTGATTCGTATTTATGACATAAGATACACTTTAAATATGAATCATGCTTCAATTATGTTAAATGCTTCAATCATTTTCTATCTCTAGAGTTCTCGATTTTGATGAAATACAAGTGATAAATTTATTTATGATATCTTGTAAATTACTTGAATTATGAATGAGTTTTTATGATGTGTTAAAAGAATCACTTAAAAATAAAATGCTTTTCCCATCTTATCGAGATTAATGCATGATATTGTGTGAATCTCGAAATTGATTTTGATGAAATAGTAATAACGTTATTCATGTTATGAATCTCAAAAATGATAATATGCTTCATGTGATAATATGAATACATGAAACACTTATGATATGATTTTTATACAATTCCGTGTATTCATAAAATATTTATCTCCTCATCCAATAACTCTTCTTGATATTCCTTATGAGATGAAATGAAATAATGCATGAAATACAAATGAGGAGTTATTGATCATGGTAGGATATAATTTGACAAAATTGATACCATCATGACATCAAACATTTATGATTTGCAATTATGCATGCAATACTTGTGCTTTCTAATTATGATGTGATGTATTGCATATGATGTAAATCATGATTTAAAATGCTATGAGTGCTAAGTTACACATTTTGAGAAGAAATTGCTATATTGAAACATTAATGAAATTATGAATGATGATATGATATTATGCATGTAATACTTTAACTTATGATAATGATGCATGCAATGATAAAATATTCATGATGAAAAATTGTCTTGACATTCATAACTTGATTATTCATCCTTTGTCATGATTTTGAAATCATTGTAAAAGGAAAAAGAACTACAAAACTGTATTCTTCCTTTCTTTTTGACAATGACAAAGGGGGAGATAGCTAGCTTGCACAAGTCAAGAAGATGCAAAAACTTGATTGCTAGCTTGCCTATCGTAAGTAGCAAAGATTGCTAACTTGCTTATTTCAAGAAGCAAAAGTTGTCTTCTTGAACATCACCATCTTGAATATCTCAAGAAGCAAGACTTGCAACCTGCACATTACAATAGGAAGCGATAATCATGAGCCTACACAAGAAAGTTATCTTGCATTTGCTTTCGAAGTTTTTGCTAGCTTGTATATTGTGAAACTTGTATATCGTAAAAATTGCTAGCTTGTAGTCTAAAGAGAAGCGAAAAGTTGCTATCTCAAATGAAGCAAATGTACTATCTTGCCTATCTCAAGAGGCAAAAATGCTAACTTGCACATCTAGCAAAACTTGACAAATTTGCATATCTCAAGAAGCAAGAGTTGCTTTCTTGAACATCTCTAAATTGCTAGCTTGCAAGTTCTAAAATGTTGTAACATTTCTAGCTTGCATGTTCTAAAAGTGCTATCTTGTATGCTATAAAACTCGCATATCTAAAACTTGATAGCTTGAATGTTCTAAGCATGATGTAACATTTGCTAAATTTTCTGGTTTCAAAACTGCATGATGATAAAACTTGATAATATATTTTTCATGCAATGAGTTAAACCATATCACAAACACTTGATTGTGGTACTTCTCCTTTTTGTTGATGACAAAGGGGGAGAAGTATGTTTTGATGACATGACATGTTATGCATTAGTTTATGCATAAGTTCATAATGATATGTTGCAAGTATTCATGATGAATATTGCAATGACTTGAATTCAGTTTGAATTCAAGGTTCTATCAATATGGCATATTGATAGGGGGAGTTTGTTTAAACTTCGGGAGTTAAGGTTAACTCCATCATCAAGTAGTTATCATCATCAAAAAGGGGGAGATTGTTGAATCTCGTATTTTGATGATGAAACTACTTGATATATGTTTATGATTTAATCTACGTTTTGAGTGATGCAGGATGCTTTGATCAGGATGAGACAATTAAAGCAGGAAAATAATGTTGTGCCGGAGGAACATGTCAGAAGATTGGACGTCAGGCCGGTGGATCGGTCGACGTATCGACAGAAGGCTTCGGGCCGTGGACTCGGGCATCGGGCCAAGAAGAGCGGGTATTGCGCCAAGGATATCGGAGTTGCAGAGTCAATTGGCCGATTGGGCAAAAGGCCGCAGGAGAGGACGATGCGCCGAAGAATCAGACGAAGCGTCGAGGGACCAATGACATGCCGGACAACTTGGTTAATTGCTTAGGATTAATTGTCTCGATCGAAGTTTTGTTTTAAGTGTGCAGGATTAACTATGATGAAAGTTAGACAAGCAGCAGGAGTTGTGCCGGAGTCAAGTTTATGATCACGTTGGGAGTTCGAGAGTTCGACGGAAGTTCGGACGGTCGTCGGAGGTTCTGCGGGAACAGATCCGAGAAGTCCAGAAGCTTGCCAAGCGAAGCTCGTCGGAACTCGCCAACTGGATCGTCGCAAGTCCAAGACTTTGTCAGAAGTCCGCAGGAGCATCACCGAGGGTTCATCGGATGATCGACGGAAGTTCGCTGGAAACTCGCCGGAAGAAGCGAGTGACGCACCGAAGCAAAGCTGCAGAAATTGTCTTAGATTTAATCGTAGTTAGCACGTTGATTAAGTTGGAACTGGGAGGTGATCCCATTAGCTTAATCTTGGGGCAGTTGGGCCCCTAAAAAACCGAAATTGGGCCGAATGGAGCTACCTATTCGGACCCTGATTGCACCAGGAGGTGCAACCGCCCCAGCCAGGAGGTGGCATCGCCTGAGCTTAGTCTTCGAGCAAGACTGGGCGGTGCAACCTCCCCTGACAGAGAGGTAGCACCGCTTGAGCTCGGGCTTCGAGCTCTGGCAGAGAGGTGCAACCGCCTCAGTCAGGAGGTGGCACCGCCTGGGGCTCAGTCTCCGAACCAGACTCAGGCGGTGCAACCGCCCCTGACAGAGAGGTGCAACCGCCTGGGCTAAGTCCTCGAGCTCTGCCAGGCGGTGCAACCTCTCCAGTCAGGAGGTGCAACCACCTGATCCCGGAATTCCGGGATTTGATCGTTTTGAGCTCCAAATTTGAACTGGGTTGGGGCCTATAAATACCCCACCCATTCAGCACTGAAAAGATACAGACCCACACCGAAATCTTGATCTTTTGTGTGATTCTAAGAGCTCAAAATTGTTGTAAAGCCTTTAAGATCTCCTCCTTCTGTTCTTCAAAGTCTTGAGTTGTAAAGAGAGGAGAGAAAGGTTCTGTAAGGGTTGTCTCCTGATCCCGTCAAAAGGAGTGAAACTGTAAAAGGGCAGTTGGCCTTTGCCTATTGAAGGAAGGCCTCTAGTTGACGTCGGTGACCTCGTCGGAGGAGGAAGCCAAAAGTGGAGTAGGTCAAGACTGACCGAACCACTCTAAATCTCGGTTTGCATTTACTTTGAGCATTTTATCATTACTGCAAACCTCCTAAATAGCTACTACCTTCTGCGCTTTTACGAACGAGCTTCTGAGTTCGGATCTTTCCGAATCTGAGTTTAGACGTAAATCGGCGTTTTCGTACAATCATTACATTGCAGTTTACATTTACGTTTTGATTCCATTTATAACTGCAAACTGCCTTCTGCGCTTTTACGAACGAGTTTCTAAGTTCAGATCTTTCCAAACTGCGTTTAGAAGCAAACTACGTTTAGACGTAAAATTGCGTTTAGACGTAAACTGCGCTTAGACGCAAACTGCGCTTAAACGCAATCTGAGCTTAGACGCAAACTGCGCTTAGACGCAAACTGCGCTTAGACGCAATCTGAGCTTAGACGCAAACTGCGCTTAGACGCAATCTGAGCTTAGACGCAAACTGCATTTAGATGCAAACTGCATTTAGACGCAAACTGCGTAAACTGCGCTTAGACGCAAACTACGTTTAGATGCAAACTGCATTTAGACGCAAACTGCATTTAGACGCAAACTGCGTAAACTGCGCTTAGATGCAAACTGCATTTAGACGTAAACTGCACTTAATCATAAGTAATCTTAGAATCGGCTTTTACATAAAAATAGTTTTTATCAAACGAACGCAGCTTTCATTTTTAATCGCTGAAAGATTTCTGCTGCACTAATTCACCCCCCCCCCCCCCTCTTAGTGCTCTCGATCCTAACAAGTGGTTGGATTTTGGTGAGGACTTCTCACAAATCCGATTCCACTTCTTTTGGGAATGTGACCCTTATTTGTAAGGATCATGTTCAAAGACTTGCTACCAACCTCGAATTTCTTCAAGGCGTCCTTAAGTAGCAAGTTCTCCTTTTGGAGAGTTTCTAGATCATGGTATTTTTCACATTGAGCTAAACTATCATGATATTCGGTTTGTAATTTATCAAAATTGCTAACAAGACTATCATGCTTATTTTTCAGTAATTTATATTTTCTACTAATTGTTTTACATTCATCAAATAAGTCATGGAAGGCATTTAATAACTCATCAAATGATAAATCTGCATTAATTAAATTTGTTACCTCCTCTCCGATGGCCATTAAGGCGTAATGAGCAACTTGCTCGGTGTTGGACTCCTCTTCTTCGGACACGCTCGAGTCATCCCACGTTGCTTTGAGCGCCTTCTTCTTTAATGTTCTCTTTTTGGCTTAGGGACAATCACTTTTGTAGTGTCCCGGCTTTTTGCACTCGTAGTAAATAACTTGGTCCTTCTTGGGTTCAAATTTATTTTTTGTGTCATTCTTAACCTTGTTTCTTTTAATGAATTTTTTAAATTTTCTTGTTAGAAGTGCCAAGTCATCATCACAGTCCTCATCACTTGAGTTTTCTCTCAAGTGGTCTTCTAAAGTTCCGAGTGCCATATCCTTCCTGTTCTTTGGAAGGATGTCTTCTTGCTCTTCATGAGCTTTGCAAATCATCTCGTAGGTCATTAATGACCAGATTAGTTCTTCAAGAGGGAAGTTGTTAAGATCTTTTGCCTCTTGATTAGCAGTGACTTTAGGGTCCCAACTCTTAGGAAGGGATCTTAGAATCTTATTTACGAGCTCAAAATCCGAAAAACTTTTTCCGAGTCCTTTTAGACCATTGACGACATTCGTGAAACGGGTGTACATGTCACCAATCGTCTCGCTCGGTTTCATTTGGAAAAGTTTGAAAGAATGTATTAAAAGATTGATTTTTGACTCTTTCACTCTACTTGTGCCTTCGTGAGTCACTTCGAGTGTACACCAAATATCAAACACGGTTTAACAAACCGAAATACGGTTGAACTCGTTTTTATCAAGCGCACAAAATAAGGCATTCATAGCCTTTGCATTAAGAGCGAAAGCCTTCTTCTCCAATTCATTCCAATTGATCATTGGAAGAGAAGACTTTGAAAATCCATTTTCGACAAGATTCCAATGTTCAAAATCCATAGAAATAAGAAAGATCCTCATTCGGGTCTTCCAATAGGTGTAGTCCGTTCCATTGAACATGGGTGGACATGTAATAGAACGACCCTCTTGGTTTCTGACGTATGCCATCTCTCTTGGGTTTTAATCCGTTTGAGAGTTAACTCCGCTCCAATACCAATTGTTAGGATCAAGAGCACTAAGAGGGGGGGGTGGGGGGGGGGGGTGAATTAGTGTAGCGAAAAACTTTCGACGATTAAAAACTGCGTTCGTACGATAAAAGCGATTTCAGTAAGAAAGCCGATTCGTAAATCACTATAACTTGAGATGCAGTTAAAGCAAAGATATAGAGGCAGTTTGCAGTTATGATGGAAATCAGAATGTAAGTGCAAACTGAAATATGATGTTCGTATGATAAAATTGATTTCCGTCCAAACATCGATTCAGAAAATACTGAACTTGAAACACGTTCATAAATGCACAGAAGGCAGTAAGCTATTAAGGAGGTTTGCAGTAAAGATAAGATGCTCAAAGTAAATGCAAACCAAGATTTAGAGTGGTTCGGTCAATCTTGACCTACATCCACTTTTGGCTTCCTCCACCGACGAGGTTACCGACGTCCACTAGAGGCCTTCCTTCAATAGGCGAAGGCCAACCACCCTTTTATAGTTTCACTCCTTTTGACGGGCTTAGGAGACAACCCTTATAGAATTTTCTCTCCTCTCTTAAAAGATCGGAACTTGGAAGAAAAGAGGAAGGAGAACTTTTAACTCATATCAGGGGCGGTTGCATCGCCTATCAGGGGCGGTTGCACTATCCAGCCTAGCTTGGAGACTGAGCCCTGGGCGGTGCCACCGCTGGCCAAGAAATCTGGGTCCGAATGGGCTGATCCATTCGGCCCAATTTGGGTTTTTCAAGGGCCTAATTGCCCTAAGATTAAGTTAGTGGGATCACCTCCCATTTCTAGCTTAATCATCGTGCTAACTATGATATTTCTTAAGACATTTACTGCAACTTACTCTGGTGCGTCAATCGCTTCTTCTGGCGAGCTTCCGGCGATCTTCCGGTGAACATCCGACGAACCTTCGACGATGCTCCTGTGGACTTCCGATAAACTCCTGGACTTGCGACGATCCACTTGGCGAGTTTCAACGAGCTTCTTTGGCAAGCTCCTGGACTTCTCAGATTTGTTCCCGCAGAACCTCCGACGACCGTCCGGACTTCCGTCGAACTCTCGAACTCCCAACATCATCATAGTCTTGACTCCGGCGTAACTCCTACTGTATGTCTTACTTTCATCGTAGTTAATCCTGTACACTTATCTCAACATATGGATTAGATAACAAATGACAATTGACTTCATTATCAAAATCTGAGATTCAACACTTGTGGCATTGTAGGCTAGGTCAAATCCATGAGGGAAGGATTCAAAAGTTGCTTAAGGATGGATATCTAGATCCATTCGACTATGAGTTATATGCAACTAACCAACTCTCCATTTTGTGGAACTAGAGAGAGAGCCACTCAGTTGCTGGAACTCATACATAGTGATGTATATGAACCCATGTTAACTCATGTCATTGGTGGTTACTCCTACTTCATTACTTTTACTGATTTTTTCTTAAGGTATAGATATGTGTACCTAATGAAGTATAAGTCTGAGGCCTTTGAGAAATTCACCTTAGCTCAATGGTGTATTGTTAGGAACCTTTTTCTGAGCTTTTGAATAATGTTTATTGAGTCTGTTTAGTCCAGTTATTATTGAGTCAATTTGGTTCAGTTAGAATCAAGTAGAGATTTATTTAATATTTATCTATTATTATAGTTCAAGTCCTGATGGACTCTGGGTAGAACTCTATAAATAGGGATGTAACTGCTTCTTTTCAATAATCTATGAAAAATACTATTCTGTCTTTTGACAAACCCTAGGAGGTCGATCCCCTCGAAGTGATCAAGGAGGGTCGATCCCCTCGAAGCGATCAAGGAGGCCGATCCCCTCAAAGAGATCATTATCATCCCCTTTCTTCGACGATAAGACTTTAGGGTCTTATCATTTGGTATTAGAGCGACGATAAGACTTTAGGGTCTTATCATGTATCTAAAAGGAGGAATCACACATAATTAGACATGGTACGGTCTATGACGAGTTTCGCTAACCTACCCATCTCATTCTGGGGATATGCCCTAGATACCACAGCTTTCTTTTTGAATAGAGTTCCAACTAAGTCAGTAGTGTCTACACCATATGAGATATGGAAAGTGAAAAAGCCCGATCTTAAGGTTGTTAAGATTTTGGGTTAATTTGCCCGTGTTAAAAGACACAACCCCGATAAGTTGGAATTGAGGACGGAGTAGTGCAAGTTTGTGGGATACCTCAAAGAAACTTGTGGGTATTATTTCTATCATCCCGAGGACCAAAAGGTCTTTGTAGCCAAGAGAGTGGTGTTCCTTAAGAAAGAACACATTCTTGGCAGAGACAGTGGGAGCATGATAGAGTTGAGTGAGGTTGGAGAACCTAGCTTGAGCACCACTCCACAACTTGAGTCTATTTAGGTACCTAGCACACAAGTTCCGACTTTATGTAGGTCCGATAGAGTATCCCATCCTCTTGAGAGATATGTGGGATATATTAGAGGAGAGGATGTTGAGGATATTGATCCTCAGACCTACGAGGAGATTATTATGAGTATAGACTCTGAGAAGTGGCAAGAAGCCATGAATTTTGAGATGGATTCCATGTACTCCAACAAGGTTTGGATCCTATTTGATACACCTGAGGGTATTATACCCATCGGTTGCAAATGGATCTTTAAGAAGAAGATAAGAGTAGATGGAAATGTAGAGACCTATAAAGCAAGGCTTGTGGCTAAGGGGTATCATCAAAAGCAAGGTGTGGACTATGATGAAACCTTCTCATCCATAGCCATGCTAAAATTCATCTGAATTCTATTGGTTATTGCAGTATACTATGATTATGAGATCCGACAGATGGATGTGAAAACTATATTCCTCAATGGCAACCTCGAGAAGGAGGTGTATATGATACAACCCAAGGGATTCATGTCCAAGGAGTGCCCAGATAAGGTATGCAGGTTACTTAGATCCATTTATGGACTAAAGTAAGCTTTTCGAAGTTGGAACATAAGATTTGATGAGGTAATCAGATCTTATGACTTCGTTAAGAACAAAAATGAGCCTTGTGTATATAGAAAGGTAAGTGGGAGTTCTATCACCTTCTTGGTGTTATATGTGGATGACATCCTGATTATTGGGATTGATGTAGGAATGCTATCTACAATAAAGGCTGTTAGGATCAAGAGTCGCCACTAAGAGGGGGGGTGAATTAGTGCAGCGGTAAAAACTACGTTAGTTTGAAAAACTTCGTACGATAAAATTCATTTCCAACGAAAAACCGATTTCGGAAACTTAACTTGAAAGTTTATGTAATGAATTGAAGGTAGTAAGCACTTAAGGAGGTTTGCAGTAAAGATAAATTGCTTAAAGAAATGCAAACCATATTTTAGAGTGGTTCGGTTGTCATGACCTACATCCACTTCACCGATTCCTCTTCCGTCGAGGCCACCGGCATCCACTATTGGTCTTCCTTCAATAGACGAAGACCAATCACCTTTTACACTCCTCTTCTCCTTTTACTGAGTTTAGGAGATAACCCTTACAAGCACTCACTCTCCTTTCTAAACAAAATTCTAACACTTAGACTTGGAGGAGGGAATCCTAAAGAGATTGTAGCAACATTTCTTTGCTTTTAGAATCTCTGTGCTTGTATGTTTTAACCAGAGATGAGAGGGGTATTTATAGGCTTCAAGTTGATACAAACTTTCCCATCCCGGGTTTCCCGAGCACAGGCGGTACCACTGCCTGCACTAGGTGGTACCATCATCCAATGTCAGTCTGATATTGACACTGCCCTGGGCAGTACCACTGCCCAATCTGATGTTACCACCGCTTGGGGGGCAGTGCTGGGCGGTACCACTGCCCAAACTAGCAATACCACTACCTAGACTAGCGATACCACCACCTGACACAGTCTTGAAGACCGTGCCACAATGATGAGACTTCTTGAGGTACTATTTGGGCCTCTTATTGGGCCCAACACAATTCTTACATGGGCCTAGCTGGCCCTTAATTGGGTTGGCTCAAATCCAAGCCCAATTACTGTTGAATCTCGGATTTTGATGATGAAGTCAATTGTCATTTGTTTATCTAATCTATATGTTAAGATAAGTGTGTAGGATTAACTACGATGGCAGTAAGACATGCAGCAAGTGTTGAGCCGGAGTCAAGACCAAGATCACGTTGGGAGTTTGAGAGTTCGTCGGAAGTCCGGACATTTCGTCGGAAGTTCTACGGAAACCATTCGAGAAGTCCAGGAGCTTGCCAAAGAAGCTCATCAGAATTCTCTAAGAAGATCGTCACGAAGTCCAGGAGCTTGCCGGGAGTCCGCCGGAGCATCACCGAGGGTTCGTCAGATGTTCACTGGAAGTTCGCCGGAAGCTTATTGGAAGAAGCGATTGACGCATCGGAATATGAATTACAGTAATGATATCTTAATTGTCATAGTTAGTATATAGATTAAGTTAAGATTGGGAGGTGATCTCACTAACTTAATCAGGGGCCAACTAGGCCCTTAATAGACCCAAATTGGGCAGAATAGAATAGCCCATTTGGACCCAGAATTCCTGGCCAACGGTGGCACCACCCAGGAGTCGGTCTCCCAGGAGTTCTGGGCGGTAGTACCGCCCCTATCAAGCAGTGGTACTGCTGACAGTTATTATTGCCAACGGTGGTACCGCACCTATCAAGCGGTGGTACCGCCTGAGCTCGGTCTTCGAGCGCTGTCAGGCAGTAGTACCACCCAGATTAAGCGGTAATACCACTCAGTGATAGATGACAGGTGGTAGTACCGCCCAGTTATGACGGTGGTATCGCCAAGACCCCGGAAATTCGGGAATGGACAATTTTGAGCTCCATTTTCAAACTGATTGAGGCCTATATAAACCCCACCCTTTCCTACATGAAAGGGCACTGAAAGCTTGCTTTAATCTTGAGTACTTGAGGGCTTAAAAGTGTTGTAAAGGCTAGAGTTCTTCTCTCTCATTCTTTCTAAGTGTTGATTATTCAAGAGAGGAGTGAAAGGGTTGTCTCCTAAGCCCGTTAAAAGGAGAAAAGCTGTAAAAGGGTGGTTGGCTTTCGCCTACCGAAGGAAGGCCTCTAGTGGATGTCGGTGACCTTGTCGGAGGAGGAAGCCAAAAGTGGATGTAGGTCAAGATTGACCGAACCATTCTAAATCTCGGTTTGTATTTAATTTCTGCTATTTATCTTAACTGCAAACTGCCTTCATTGCTTTACATCAACTACACTTCCGTATGCTTTCAATTTAAGATATTTTCGAAACAATTTTTGACGAAATCAGTTTTTAACCGACTAAAATTTTTCGCTGCACTAATTCACCCCCCTCTTAGTGCGCTCTTGATCATAACAATTGGTATCAGAGCGAGGTTCACTCTCAGTTGGATTAAAACCCAAGGGAGATTGCATTTGCCGGAAACTAAAAGGGTCACTCTATTACACGTCCGCCCATGTTCAATGGGATGGATTACACCTATTGGAAGACTCGAATGAGGATCTTCCTTATTTCTATGAATTTTGAACTTTGGAATATTGTAGAAAATAGATTTCAAAAGTCTTCTCTTCCAATGATCGATTGGAATGAATTGGATAAGAAGACTTTTGCTCTAAATGCAAAGGCTATGAATGCCTTATTTTGTGTACTAGATAAAAACAAGTTTAATCATGTTTCGATTTGTGAAACTGCATTTGATATTTGGTATACACTCGAAGTGACTCACGGAGGCACGAGTAGAGTGAAAGAGTCAAAAATCAATCTTTTAGTACATTCTTATGAACTTTTATGAATGAAACTGAGTGAGACCATAGGAGACATGTACGAATGTCATTAATGGTCTAAAAGGACTCGGTAAAAGTTTTTCGGATTTTGAGCTCATTAATAAAATTCTAAGATCCCTTCCAAAGAGTTGAGACCCTAAAGTCACGGCCATTCAAGAGGCCAAAGATTTAAACAACTTTCCTCTTGAAGAATTAATTGGGTCATTAATGACCTACGAAATGACTTGCAAAGCTCATGAAGAGCATGAGGACACCCTTCTAAAGAATAGGAAGGATATGACACTTAGAACTCAAGAAGACCACTTGAGAGAAAACTCAAGTGATGAGGACTTTGATGATGACTTGGCACTTTTAACAAGGAAATTCAAAAAATTTATTAAAAGAAATAAATTAAAAAATGACACTAAAGATAAATTTGAACCCAAAAAGGACCAAGTAATTTGCTACAAATGCAAGAAGCCGGGACACTATAAAAGTGAATGTTCCTAAGCCAAGAAGAGAATACCAAAGAAGAAGGCACTCAAAGCAACATGGGATGACTCAAGCGTATCCGAAGAAGAGGAGCCTAACACCGAGCAAGTTGCTCATTATGCACTAATGACCATTGGAGAGGAGGTAACAAATTTAATTGATGCAGATTTATCATTTGATGAATTATTAAATGCTTTCCATGATTTATTTGATAAATATAAAATAATTAGTAGAAAATATAAATTGTTAAAAAAGGAGCATGATACTCTAATTGGTAATTTCGATAAATTAAAAATTGAGCATAATAATAGTTTAGCTCCATGTACGAAATGCCATGACTTAGAAATACTCCAAAAGGAGAACTTGCTACTCAAGGACACCTTGAAGAAATTTGAGGTTGGTAGCAAGTCCTTGAACATGATCCTTACCAATAAGGGTCACGTTCATAAAAGAAGTGGAATCGGATTTATAAGAAGCTCTCACCAAAATCCAACCACTTTCATTAAAGGCCCTATCTTGCACATTTTGAACCAAAATAAATGTAACTTTTGTTGCAAACATAGACATATAACTTATCATTATCCATTCAAGAAAGTTAGTCTTAATAAATTGATTTGGGTTCCTAAAGGAACCGTAAAAAATTCCATGCAACATGATAAGCAATTTAGATCAGTTTTTGAGGCACCCAAGATTAAATTGGTACTTAAAAATCATCCTTTTTTGTAGAAACATATACTATCACAAGCTAGGAGATATCTTGATTTTTGGGTGCTCAAAGATCCAAAATGACTCATAACACTCTCTAGCTAAAATGACAAAAATAGGATTAGTAGAATTAAAACTATCAATTACAAAATGATACTAATACAATCTTGTGTGATAAACACTTAAGTTTAATTTCTCAAATTTTGAAACCCTCAAATTTTGATACTCGTAAACTCTTATGCATGAATTCCCCTTCACACATCCTCCAGATTTCTGAATTCATTAGATACATTCCTTCTTCAATTTTTTTTTCCGGATCCAACTATATCTTACAAGATCATGAACTTACGTCTTGCAAGCCAAGTTTGCATACGAATTCTTGTATGATATAAATCATGAACTAGTGATGCTTACAAGCTTGCATGATGAGTCATAAACATATTGAAAACTCTATATGATATTTGAGTAGAGAATGCATTTCACAAGATCTATCATGAACGTACAAAATTTCTATCTTGTGATGGAAATTTTTACATAATTATGTAATTAAGGTTGGTTGCTCCACAAATAAAAACTCTCTTCAAATTGAAAACACCCACATCAGCCCACACAGCCCTGAAAGCAGTGCTCACTGCCTGTAGGCGGTGGCACCGCCCAACTGGCGATAGCACCGCTAGCTGTCACGGGTGGTAGGCGGTTGCACCGCCCAGCCAGCGATGCCACCACCTGCAACCTGCCCCCTTTTAAAATCGAGCTAGGGCCGGCGGTAGAACCGACCCCAACTCATTTTTCTCTCTTCCTTGCAGCTCTAAACCCTCCTCCAACTCCATTCTTCCCCTTTAGCTGCCCAAAACTTCCTATTTCCTGCAAGATCAAGAATCAATCTGTTAGGATCCTTTTATTTTCTGTGCTTTCCTTTTATTTTCTGCATATTTATTAAGTCTGTTTAGTTTAGCTAAAGTCGGAACTCTATAAATAGAGATGTAACTGCTTCTTTTCGTTTATCTATGAAAAATACTATTTTGTCTTTTGACAAACCCTTGGAGGCCGATTCCCTCAAAGCGATCAAGGAGGGCCGATCCCCTCGAAGCGATCAAGGAGGCCGATCCACTCGAAGTGATCATCCCCTTCTCTTCTTCTTTTTACGATAAGACTTTAGGGTCTTATCAATTGGTATCAGAGCAGCGATCCTTGGCACGTTCCCGCTGCAACGTAACTAAAAAAAAAAAAAAAAATTAGAAGGAAAGGAAGAGAGAAAGCAGCCGCAGCCACGCATCCCTGCTTCCTCTGTTTGCGGCCAGCCCACCGCCGCCCCTGATCTCCGGCAGGCCGCGCCCTTCCTTGCTGCATCCTTTCCACCGCCGGCGCTGCGTCCCAGCCAATCGACCAACGCCGCCGCTGCCCCCCAGCCGGCGACCTCTCATCCTCGGTTTCCCGTCTCGCTTGAGCGAGAAGGATCGCTGGCGCCGTCTCCCTGCCAACGGACCACCCCTTCGTCGTTGAGACTCTCGGCGACACTGCCCTAACTTCTCTGCCACCGTGACCCCGGGTCGCAGCCGCAGCCGCCGGTTGCCCCCCTCCTCTTCACGGCGACCGAAACAGGGCAACTCACCGCTGCTGCCCTTGTTTCCAGCCGCGCCTCCTCCAGCACTCCTCTTTCCTTCGAGTGCCGTTGCCGCCCAGCCGACCTATCACCGCTGTGGGCCGCCGTGCGACGACCGCCGCTCGTCTCCCAGCTGCCGGCGCTTCACCTTGCTGTGCATCTAACCGAAACAGAGCACACATTGCTCTGCCTTTGTTTCAGCCGCGCCACACCTTGCTCTGCATTTAACTGAAACAGAGCACACTTGCTCTGGCCTTGTTTCAGCCGCGCCACAGTCGCGTGGGTTCCCTTGCTGCTGCTGGCTGTCGCCACTGTCGCTACTACTGCCCAGATACTGTGCAAATGCCCTTGACTAGACATCAGAAACAAGAACTGGGGATTACCGACTTACAATCGTACGCAATGGCTACCGATAACTCAATGAAGGCACAAATGGAAGCGTTGGAAACCAGAATTAAAAATCGGCTACAAGAAACTCTTCATGATTTCAAAAAGAACTTGTTAGAGCACTTTAGCGGGTTTCAACAAGATGGAAGCTCAAGTTCTACGCTAAACAAATCGAGAGATATAGGAAAAGGTCCCTAGGATGGTGACACACACTACCCACGTATCAGGGTAGAATTTCCACGATGGGAAGATGGGGATCCGACCAGTTGGATCTCTAGGGCGGAAAATTTTTTTCGTTTTCACAGAACTCCAGAAGAATCTAAGGTAGAAGTGGCCTCAATCCAACTCGATGGAGATGCAATCCAATGGTATGATTGGTACGAAACTTGCCATGGAATTCCTTCGTGGGAGTAGTTTAAAAGAGGACTTCTTGTTCGCTTTGGCCCGTCCGAATATGAGAATGTTGATGACCAACTCGCCAAAATTCATCAGACTTCTACAGTGTTGGAATATCAGAGTAGATTTGAAAGATTATCCAACCAAGCTAGAGATTGGTCAGAACGATAACTTTTGGGTACATTTATTGAAGAGCTTATTCCCGAGATTCGGTGTGAGGTTAAGGCTCGTCAACCTCGCACTATGATGGTTGCGATTTCATTTGCACGCCTACATGAAGAAAAAATCAGTGTGGAATATCGTCGAAATAGAGGTGCCAATAAACAGGTGATTAGCAGGCAACCTACCTCATCTACTCCAAGTCGAAACTATAACACTAGTAGACTAACCCGAGAAGAACTCAAAGAAAGGTTAGCGAAGGGTTTGTGCTGGCATTGCGATGAAAAGTGGAGTAAGGAGCATCGATGCAAACAAGGAAGACTTTTGATGATTGAACCAATCGAGGAGGAACCAGAAGTAGAAGTATCAGATTCCGATCATGAAGAAGTGGAAATTAATGATGATGTTGAAGCCGTCACACATACAGTGCATGCATTGGCTGGCTACTCTAATCCACAAACTATGAAAATTGGGGGAACTCTTAAACACCAGTCTATCACTGTTTTGATTGATACGGGTAGCACTAATAATTTTATGGATAGAAAAATTGTAGCCCGATTAGCTTACCACATTGAATGTTGTGATAAATTTGAAGTCAAGGTCGCCGATGGACGAATTTTAACCTGTGACAGCAAGTGCTCAAAGATAAAACTAATTTTGCAAGGTCAAGAATTATTTGTGGATTTCTTTTTATTACCCTTGGAAGACTATGAAGTGGTGCTCGGAATTGAATGGCTATGAACCCTAGGTGATGTCTCCTAGAATTTTTCTAAACTGATTATGAAGTTCTTTATTAATGGAAGACAGGTCACTCTCAAAGGAAGACGTGGGGGTAAGGTTACAACTATCACGAGCCATCGGATGGAGCGGGTCCTTCGGAAGACACACACAGGATTTTTGGTGCAATTGCATAACATTGAAAAGGAAATGACAATGAACATTCCGGCTGGAAATATTGAATCATTGCTAACAGAGTTTGCGGATATATTTACAGAGCCACACGAACTTCCACCTCTTAGATGTCATGATCATCGGATTCCACTATTACCCGAGAAGGCACCAACTAATGTCCGACCGTATAGATATCCACATTTCCAAAAGGCAGAGATAGAGAGGATTGTCACGGAGATGCTCAAAACAGGAGTTATACGAGCTAGTGTTAGCCCATATTCTTCCCCAGTCTTACTAGTTAGAAAGAAGGATGACTCATGGCGGATGTGTGTCGACTATCGAGCACTTAACAACATTACAGTGAAAGATAAATATCCTATTCCAATAGTGGATGAACTATTGGACGAATTAGGAGGAGCTCAGGTCTTCACTAAATTGGACCTACGATTAGGCTATCATCAAATCAGAGTACATGAAGAGGATGTTCAGAAAACTGCCTTCAGGACACATAATGGCCATTATGAGTTTCTAATAATGCCTTTTGGGTTAACCAATGCGCCCTCTATCTTCTAGAGTTTAATGAATGATATATTTCGGGCTCATCTCCATAAGTTTGTTTTGGTTTTCTTTGATGATATTTTAATATACAGTCATTCCTTAGAAAGTCATTTATTACATTTACGAATTGTCTTTAATATTCTTCGTGAGCATGGTCTTTTTGTTAAGAAATCCAAGTGCAGTTTTGGGCAACCTGAGGTTGAGTACCTCGGCCATATCATATCTCAAAAGGGAGTTGCAGTTGATCCTTCAAAAATCCAAGTGATGACAGATTGGCCAATTCCAAAGTCAATCAAAGCTTTAAGGGGGTTCTTGGGATTAACCGGCTATTATCGAAAGTTTGTGAAGAATTATGGCAAAATTAGTGCCCCCTTGACGTCACTTCTAAAGAAAAATGCATTCAGATGGTCAGAAGAGGCAACTCAGGCATTTCAATTCTTGAAAACTGCAATGTCTACTACACCCGTGCTGGCTTTGCCCGATTTTAATAAGATGTTTGTAATTGAATCTGATGCTTCTGGAGCTGGAATAGGGGCTGTATTAATGCAGGAATGTCGGCCTATCGCTTATGCTAGTAAGGCTCTTTCCCCTTCCCATTTGAGTTTATCTATTTATGACAAGGAGATGCTAGCTATAATACATGCAGTCACAAAGTGGAGACCCTACCTAATTGGTTGACGGTTTCATATACGCACTGATCACAAAAGCCTCAAATATTTTCTAGAGCAAAAGATTTCTTCTCCAGAGCAACAGAAATGGGTCACAAAGCTACTGGGATTCGATTATGAGATCATTTATAAAAAGGGGAGTAAGAATTTAGTAGCCGATGCCCTCTCACGCCTTCCAGAACAAGCTGAACTAGTAGCTATTTCTATTCCTATTTGCGAGACTTTGGAAGTTATCAGAAAGGAATGGTCAAATAATCCTGAGATCCAAAACATCATTAAAAACTTAGAAGAAGCCCCAAGTTCTATCTCAAATTATAGTTGGGATTCGATGGACTTGCACTATAAAGGCCGAATAGTAGTTGCCCCACATTCTTCTTGCCAAGCAATAATTCTGAAGGAGTTCCATTCATCACCAATTGCTGGTCACTCGGGATTTCTCCACACTTATAAGCGAGTTCGACAACTTTTTTCTGGAAAGGTATGAAAAATTTTATCAAGAAATTTGTTGCTGCGATGCTTTACTAGCGACAAACCGAAGGAATGGGTCAAATGGCTTCCCTAGGCAGAGTGGTGGTATAATACCTCTTACCATTCGTCTATTAAAATGACTCCATTTGAAGCAGTTTATGGCCAACCCCCACCTACAATTACAAAGTATATACCTGGTTCTTCTAAAGTTGATCAAGTGGACAAGGAATTGATGGATAGAAATAAGATTATTCAGCTTTTAAAGGATAACCTCACAGTCGCACAAGCAAGAATGAAACAACAAGCTGATAAACACTGAAGTGAATGAGAATTTACTGTAGGTGATTGGGTTTTCCTTCGTCTTCAACCCTACAAGCAAACTTCCATAAAGGTCCGATCTTCCATGAAGCTATCTCCTCGGTTTTTTGGGCCTTATAAGGTATTAGAACGCATTGGACCAGTGGCCTACCGCTTGGATTTACCTGCTAGCTCTAAACTACATCTAGTCTTTCTTGTTGCATGCCTTAAAAGGAAATTGGGTGACGATGCAATAGTGCAGTGCCACTTGCCAAACACTTCTACTACTAGGGAAGTTCAAGGTCAACCACAGGTCATACTTGATCGACGAGTTATCATGTATCGTAGACATCCTGTAACTGAAGTGCTGGTGCAATGGGCCAACTTACCAAAGGACGATGCCACTTGGGAGTCCTACAACATGCTAAAGGAGAAGTTTCTAGAATTTGATGCTGTTAAACTATTAGGATCCTTTTATTTTCTGTGCTTTCCTTTTATTTTCTGCATATTTATTAAGTCTGTTTAGTTTAGCTAAAGTCGGAACTCTATAAATAGAGATGTAACTGCTTCTTTTCGCTTATCTATGAAAAATACTATTTTATCTTTTGACAAACCCTTGGAGGCCGATCCCCTTGAAGCGATCAAGGAGGGCCGATCCCCTCGAAGCGATCAAGGAGGTCGATCCCCTCGAAGTGATCATCCCCTTCTCTTCTTCTTTTTATGATAAGACTTTAGGGTCTTATCACAATCCTACATCCTCTTGAAGATCTCAACTAAGGTATTCTCCAAAAGGCTTTGATTTCTCTTTTGTATAATCTATTCTTACTCATTATTTATCTTCATAATAGCAGTACTTATGGGTTATAGAAGATCCTCTAAGGATAAAGGGAAGAGGAGATTAGAAGAAAACTATGATTTCACATTTTTTGATTCAAATCTACATGCCCAAAAATTTGCTTCCATAGAATTTAGAAATGTTCATAAGGGAAAGTATGTTGATTTAGATGAACTAAGTGATTTAGAACCAACTCAATAGTTTGCAAATCTAGACCTTCTCCCAATCCTACAAATAAGTAAACCTATCTACCCTAGGCTTGTTCGGTTGTTTTATAACAATCTATATATAGATGAAGAAGAAAGGGTGTCTACCTATCTTTTGGGACATCATATATCCATTACGGATAGATCCCTTTGCGACATCATTAGCATCCCTGTAAAAGAAAGAGGTTGTTATTTTAGAGGATAATGGGATGATGAAACAGTTGGGACCACGTATGTTGATGCCTTAGGAATAATTTTCGACAATCCCAACTTAATGGTACTTCTAAAAAGTTATGAACATCTATTGCCATTAAGCACCAAAATACTTCATCACATCTTAATTAGTATCATTCTCCCAAAACAATACCATCATGATGAAGTAAGTCAAATGGAAATAAGAACTATGTATTGGATCATGAAGGGATACAACAATTGCTTTGGCTACCTTATCTAATAAAACATGATAGAAATATTTAAAAAGGACATGATGCTTCCATATAGTGGCATAATCACTAGAATACTTCATGCCTATGATATTGCAATACCATCCGATGAAGAGGTTATAAAGCTAGATAGATTTAGCACCATAAATAAAAATCTACTTCGATGGATGAGATATATATTTATAAATGGTATATGGGTTAGAATGCCTAGAAGAACCGATCCCCTTCAACCTGAACCAAAACCAGAAACACCAATCTTTAGGGGTAATCAATCTCCTCCAACTAGTCCCTTTGAGGAATCACATCCAATTGAGCAAACACCTTCATTATCTATCGAAGACATAGGGATTCAGATGGATCGCTTTGAACAAAAATAAGATCGACTTGAACATCGCCAAGATCAAACCCTATCTGAGCTATAGCAGATTCATCGACAGTTTGACACTTTATTTAGACATTTTAACTTTCCACTACTTGAATGAGCATATGTATGTATTTAGAAAATGTGGACACAATTCCTCCTTATTGTAAAACTATGTTGTTGTAAACTTTTTATGCTACTCACTTTGATCGCAATGCCACTTAACTTGATGATCGCAAATCCTTGATATGTTTAACTATTGGTATCTATGACTTGATATATTATTTGGTGAGCATTTACAGAGTTAGGAATATTAATGTTGATTAAACTTCATTTTTATATTTTCCTAATTCTTTGATCACTTAAATTCCATGCTGAAAATTTTATACAAATTTGACATGATTGAATGCTTCAATAACGTGTTTACTTTAAAGTTGAAAATTTTGTGCCTTGGTGCTAAAAGTTTCTATGATGAGCATGTTATACTCTCATTGTGATTTGAGAAGATTTATTCATACATTGGATTCTTAATCCTTGAGTACTACAAAACACTAATAATTTTGCTTCATAATTATGATTGAAAAACTATGACCGAATGCATGAATTTGTTAAATTTCATTTTCGGACTTTTTTGACTCTTTGATCAATCACTTAAAAACTCAATGCTGAAAATCTTATGATATGAATTTTACATGATTATATGCCTCAATAACATGTTGGAAATTGTGTCTTGATGCCAAAAATTTCCATGATAATTGTGATTGAAAAATTATGGCAAAACGTTGTCCAAATGCATGATTTTGTATTTCTCTTCCGGACTTAATGCATTTCTTGAATGGAGCTTTCATGAGCCTATGTCATATCAAGTTTACTTCATATCAAGACACATGACATTAATTAACAAATGCATCTCTCATAGATTTATCTTTTAAATTTTTTAATCGAGAAATAGATTTGATGTAATGATTCTTTCACATGAATTCCTTCTTAATGAAGGAAGATTTCTTTTTGAGGTGAACACTTGCAAGGATTTAATTTCACTTGTATATCTTGATCCTTGTGAAAATGAAGCATGATTTAATCTCTTATCGTTTTTAACTTCTTTTAGAGTTAGTTCTCAATGGCTTTCCTCCTTCATGCAAAACGTTAATGACAAATAAAAAGGGAAGAAGTAATGAAAGCTATCTCCTTAATGAACTTTTGAATGATACCATGTCATGATTGCTTGAAAAATAATTTGTATGAATGGTATCTTAACACTTATTGTTGAAAAATGACATGAATCTTTTTATGACATGAATCTTTACCACACTTATTGTTGAATCGCTCTCCTTTTTGTTGATGCTAAAGGAGGAGAAAATATGTGGTAAATTGATGATAGAATGAATTGCTATACACTTGAAATATTTACATTATGTTAAGATATCTAGAGCTTACATTGTAATTTTATAATGTTGATATCTTACATATGATGAATTGCTATGATTGCTATCCTTCATGAAATATAAGACTTGGAAATGAATGTCATGCCTTGATATCATTTTCAGAAAGTTACATCATGATAGGAATCATGATGGGGGTATTGATAAGTTTAAATAAACATAACTTATCAATATGTCTCTTGAATTCAAAGGCTTTGAATTCAAAAATGACTTATCTCAAGTTTGACATATAGATAGGGGGAGTTAAGGTTAACTCCATCATCAATTGATTATCATCATAAAAAAGGGGGAGATTATTGAATCTCAGATTTTGATGATGAAGTCAATTGTCATTTGTTTATCTAATCTATATGTTGAGATAAGTGTGTAGGATTAACTACGATGGTAGTAAGACATACAGCAGGTATTGAGCCGGAGTTAAGACCAAGATCATGTTGGGAGTTCGAGAGTTCGTCGAAAGTATGAACATTTCGTCGGAAGTCCAGACGTTTTGTCGAAAGTTCTGTGGGAACTATCCGAGAAGTCCAGGAGCTTGCCAAAGAAGCTCATCGGAACTCGCCAAGAAGATCATCGTGAAGTCCAGGAGCTTGCCGGGAGTCCACCGGAGCATCGCCGAGGGTTCGTCGGAAGTTTATCGGTAGCTCGCCGGAAGAAGCGATTGACGCACCGGAACATAAATTATAGTAATGATGTCTTAATTGTCGTAGTTAGTATGTAGATTAAGTTAGGATTGGGAGGTGATCCCACTAACTTAATCAAGGGCCAACTGGACCCTTAATAGACCCAAATTGGGTCGAATGGAATAGCCTATTTGGACCCAGAATTCCTGGCCGGCGGTGGCATCGCCCAGGAGACTCGGTCTCTTAGGAGTTCTGGGTGGTAGTATTGCCCCTGTCAGGTGGTGGTATCGCTGGCAGTTATTACTACCTGTGGTGGTACCACCCTTGTTAGGCGGTGGTACCGCTTGAGCTTAGTCTTCGAGTGATGTCAGGCGGTAGTACCACCCAGACTGAGCGGTAGTACCACTCAGTGATAGATGACAGGCGGTAGTACCGCCCAATTATGGTGGTGGTATCGTCAGGACCCCGGAAATCTAGGAATGGACACTTTTGAGCTCTGTTTTCAAACTGATTGTGGGCTATATAAACCCCACCCTTTCCTGCATGAAAGTGCACCGAAAGCTTGCTTTAATCTTGAGTACTTGAGGGCTTAAAAGTGTTGTAAAGGCTAGAGTTCTTCTCCCTCTTTCTTTCTAAGTGTTGATCATTCAAGAGAGGAGTGAAAACTTATAAGGGTTGTCTCCTAAGCCCGTCAAAAGGAAAAAAAGCTATAAAAGGGTGGTTGGCCTTCGCCTATTGAAGGAAGGCCTCTAGTAGACGTCGATGACTTCATCGGAGGAGGAAGACAAAAGTGGATGTAGGTCAAGATTGACTGAACCACTCTAAATCTCGGTTTACATTTAATTTCTTCTATTTATCTTAACTGCAAACTACCTTCATTGCTTTACATCAACTACACTTCCGTATGCTTTTAATTTAAAGATCTTTCCGAAATGGTTTTCGATGAAATAAAATTTTAACCGATGAAAGTTTTTCACTGCACTAATTCACCCCCCCTCTTAGTGCACTCTTGATCTTAACAATTACGTGCTAACTATGAAATCCTAAGACATTTGCTAAGCCAAACAAGTCCCTATGTCTATTCTTCCAGCGAGCTTCCGACGAACTTCCGACGATCTCTCGACAATGTTCCAGCGGATTCCCGGTAAGCTCCTAGGCTTCACTATGATCTTCTTGTCGAGATCCGACGAGCTTCTCTGGCAAGCTTTGAGACTTCTCAGCTGGTTCTGCTAGAACCTCCGACGAATGTCCGGACTTTCGACGAACTCTCGAACTCCCAACGTACATGCGTTATTGACTCCGGGACTTCATTTTGCTCCATGCCTTGCTATCGTAGTTAATCATATATATGTAAAACATACTTCGATCTAGACAATTAATACTAAGCATTAATCAAGTTGTCCGGCATGTCATTGGTCTCTCGATGCTTCATCCGATTCTTTGACGCATCATCCTCTCTTGTGGCCTATTACCTAATCGGCCAGTTGACTCCGTAACCCCGATATCCTTGGCGTAATATTCGCTCTTCTTGGTATGATGCCCGAATCCACGGCCCGAAGCCTTCTATCGATACGTCGACCGATCTACCAACCCAATGTCCAATATTCTAACATGTTATCCTCCGGCACAACATGATTCTTCCTGCTTTAATTGTCTTATCCAGATAAAGCATCTTGCATCAGTCAAAACGCAAATTAAAACATAAACACATATTGATTGGTTTCATCATCAAATTACGAGATTCAACAAAGGCTTGGTTATCTAGACACTTCTCCATGAAGGACTTAAAGGAAGCATCCTATATCTTGGGGATTCGAATCTATAGAGATAGATCCAAGAGGAGGTTTGGCATGTCCCAATCCAGGTTCATAGACACCATTGTCAAATGGTTTGTATATAGACATCGGATATCACTTTCTAGGAGTATGTCCCTAAAGACTCCTGAAGAAAGGGCGAACATGGATAGGATACCCTATCGCTCTATCATGTATACCATGTTATGTACTAAGCTTGATATAGTGCATGCTCTGAGTGTCACGAGTAGGTATCAGGTGGATCCAAGCTTGGAGCACTAGAAAGTAGTAAAGTGTATCCTTAAGTAGTTGAGAATGACTATGGATCTTTTATTGATATATGGAGGTAGTAGCCTTAGGGTTGAAAGCTACAAGGACTCGAGTTTTTAGTCCGATGTCGATGATAGCAAGAATTCGAGGTATGTGTATACCCTAAATGGAGGAGCAGTGTGCTGTAAGAGTTCCAAGCAAGATACTATAGCTGACTCGACCACTGTAACATCCCCCATTTTTCAAAATTTAGTAAATGTTTGTTTGTAAATATAAGGATTATTTAATAATTATTTTTATATTAAATGATATTATATTAAAATTTTATGGTAAGGGACCTAAGAGTAAATATTAGAAATTTGATACGATTTATTAAAGATTCAGATTTAAGTTAAAGAAAAAAAAAATGGTGGACATGTGTCACTAGCTAACCTAAGGTTGGTGCCACTTATGTTTGCTCTAAAGATGACACGTTGCCCCTTTCATGCATGCATGACACCTTGCAACCCTTGTATTAGCCAAACCTAAGTAATTAGAGTAATTAGATGAGAGATTAAAGAAAGAAAACTTAAGTTTCTGTAACCTACGTTAGTTTGAGAAGAGAAGGGAAGATTAAGAAGAAGAAGAAGAGGAAAAGGAAGCTTTGCTTGAGGTTTTGCATCAACTCCCCACATTTGGGAATCAAACTCTTCTAAGGCAAGCATTTTAACTCCATCCCACAGTAACCCTAATCTCTATTTCCATTTTAATTCTGTAAAATTTGAGAGATTTCAGCTGAGAACCAGACCTTCTTTTGTTTTGATACAAAGCCCTGAATCTGTAACTCTATGCATTGTTTTGATCCTAACTTTTTGTAATCAACTCTGATTTAGGTAAAACCTATTCCATTTGAAAGTAGACTCAAAAATATTTATTTTGATACTAAGATTGAATGATTTGGAGTTTAAATGCCTACTAAGACTTCTGTTTCAATTAACCCTATAGATTCTGCATAATAGGGACTGTAATTTTTGATCTCTTGTTGTTTGACTGCTTATAACTTTCTGCTGGGAACTCAGATTCATGCAAAGTATGATTATTCGAAGCTAGACTTAAAATTCTTTCTGTATGTATCTGATTTAAAATTTTTGGAGTACAATTGCAAACTGAAACATCTATTTTCATCGAACTTATGGATTCAGTAAAACAGAGCTGATATTTTTAGACCTTTAGCAATGAAATTATCTGTAACTCCCTGTTATAGATTCCAATTCTTGTAAAGCTTCATTTGCTATAACTAGATTGACACAACTTTTGAATGAAATGTATTTTGTATAAATTGGAGTAAAATTGGTTATCCAAATAATTTATACAATGTGCCTCTCAAATTCTACTAGAATCGAGCTTTGGTCGATTTCGCCTCTTCTTATTTCTTCTATTTGGAAATTGATTTTGGAAAAAATTCTTACTTCAGTTGAGCTTTACAATATTGCCTTGAATTCCTGTATACTTTTGTTTTTCAATTTTTTATACACCTGTAGCTATCATATAAAGTTCATGTTTGTATTGCAATGATTCGTATAGGCACATGCATTCTGTTGTTCCGCATGCGTTTTCGATATATACCAACCTTATTGTTCATAATACCCTTTTGTATTCTGGTATTTGTGGGAATGTCTGGACCTTTGCCAGAAATGGTAAAGTGATTATTTGGACCTGTGCTAGAAATAGTAAAGGGATTGTCTTGACCTTTGCCAGAAATGGTAAAGGGTATATGCTTAGAGCCCGCGATACTCTATATTATGTTTGAGATCTCACTTCACCTTCTATCTATTTGATATGATATCCAAAGCTTTGGTGATATGCTTCTATGTGTGCTTTTGATAAGAATGAAATGTATGCAACGTCAAATGCGACGTTTGAGCTTTTGTTTCGTACCCGTTCTTTGATATGTTCTGAAATTCTTCTTATGCTCTCGAAACATTCCATCTGCCACTGATATGTTTCGAAGCATTTCATCTATCATTGATATGTTCCAGAATATTTCATCTCCTATATCAAATATTTCATGCGTCATTGATATGCTCTGAAATAATTCATCTGCCAGTGATTTGTTAGTCGTTTTCTGAGCTCTATATGCTCATTCTGTTGCTATATAAATTTTTCAAGATTGCTTGTCACTCGCTAAAATGTTTAAATTGAGCTACGACAGTGGAAAGCTAGAAGACTTTGGGGAAACCTTTAGTGGATGATATGTTTTGTTATATAAGTACACGTGATATCTAATGGAATGTTTATGGTAAATATGTACTTATGAGTTTTGTAAATGTTTGAAAAGTACCACTCATGTTAGGATTTTGGGAATGTTAAGTTAAAATTGTGTATTAATATAAACATTTGGTACATGTTGGTTTTGTGATTGCATAGATTCCCACAACTATGGATTTATGGGGTGGTTATGGTTTAGTTGAGTTGGCTTTAGATTTTGTGAATCATTAAGTGATATAATGGTAGGATTTTAAACTGCACTGGTCTTATAAATTATGGATTATATAGGTGAATTTGACTTGAGTATTTTCTTAGTATCCTCAAATGTGTGATTGGATCCTGGAAAGTATTGTTGATATATAATAAATCCGAGGGGCGTGACAGATATGGTATCAGAGCATGATTTGAGGATTACTAAGATATTTAATATATTTGATATGCATAATATATTGAGGTCTAGTAAACTATAGTGATCAGTGAAAATTTTCTTTGATGTCCTTTAGGAATTTAGGAGGACGAGGACATTTAGTCCTCCTATTTCACCTGTTTTTAATTAATTAATGAGGATAAAAGGGTTGATCCGAAATATTAAATTAGAGTGGCATAGCGGAAGCATAGTGAACCTAATTCATTGGTGGTAGAATAGTAGCAGAATAATGGGTGATGTGAATGAAGAAGATATTTGATGTACGAAACTGTTCTAACGATCAAAAGATTTCTTTTGCCACCTTTGTATTAGAAGTAGAGGCTGAGCACCGGTGGAAAACAATAAAAATACGATTGAAAATGAATTAGAAAGTGATAACAAGAGGGTCAAAACATCTGGATTTGAAAATGGAAGTCACCATAGAAGACTCAATGATATTGATGACCTCAATCTAGGTGCAAAATTTTAATATTATCTTTTCGTCGATAGAGGTATGATAAATTTAGATGACTAAAATTTGAGGAGGGGAGAGTGTAACATCCCCCATTTTTTAAAATTTAGTAAATGCTTGTTTGTAAATATGAAGATTATTTAATAATTATTTTATATTAAATGATATTATATTAAAAGTTTATGTCTAGGGACCTAAGAGTAAATATTAGAAATTTGATATGATTTATGAAAGATTTAGATTTAAGTTAAAGAAAAAAAAAATGGTGGACATGTGTCACTAGCTAAACTAAGGTTGGTGCCACTTATGTTAACTTTAAAGATGATACCTAACCCCTTTCATGCATGCATGACACCTTGCAACTCTTGTATTAGCCAAACACAAGTAATTAGAGTAATTAGATAAAAGAAAAAAAACTTAAGTTTCTGCAACTAACGTTAGTTTGAGAAGAGAAGGGAAGAAGAAGAAAAAGAAGAGGAAAAGGAAGCTTTGCTTGAGGTTTTGCATCAACTTCCCACATTTGGGAATCAAACTCTTCTAAGGCAAGTGTTTTAACCCCATCCCACAATAACCCTAATCTCTATTTCCATTTTAATTCTGCAAAATTTGAGAGATTTCAGCTGAGAACTAGAACTTCTTTCGTTTTGATACAAAGTCCTGAATCTGTAATTTTTCGGTAATCTGACCTCTCTGCATTGTTTCGATCCTAACTTTTTGTAATAAACTCTAATTTATGTAAAACCAGTTTAATTTGAAAGTAAACTCAAAAATATTTATTTTGATACTATGATTGAATGATTTGGAGTTTAAATGCCTCATAATACTTCTATTTCAATTAACCATAGTGTTTCTACAAAACAGGGACTATAATTTCTGACCTCTTGTTGCTTAACTACTTATAACTTTATGTTGGAAACTCAGATTTATACATAGTATGATTTATTCGAAGCTGTACTCAAACTGATTTTTTTACGTAACTGATTTGAAATTTTTGGAGTACAATTTCAAATTGAAATATCTGTTTTCATCGACCCAATGGATTCAATAAAACAGAGCTGATGTTTTCAGGCCTTTGGCTACGAAATTATCTGTAAATCCCTGCTGTAAATTCCAATTCTCATAAAATTTAATTTACCTAAAACTAGATTGACAGAGCTTTTGAATGACACCTATTTTGTATAAATTGGAACAAAATTGGTTATCAAAATCATTTATAAATATGCCTCTCAAATTTTTCCAGAATCGAGCTATAGTCGATTTCGCCTCTTCTTATTTCTTCTCTTTGGAAATTGATTTCGGCAAAAACCCTTATTTCAGTTGAGCTTTACATTATTGCCTTGAATTACTATATACTTTTGTCCTTCAATTATTTGTACACCTGTAGCTCTCCAGTAAAGTTCATGTTTGCATCGTAATGATTTGTATAGGCATATGCATTCCGTTGTTCCACATGTGTTTCCGATATGTACCAATCTTATTGTTCACATTGCCCTTTTATACTCCAGTATTTATGGGATTGTCTAGACCTTTGCCAGAAATGGTAAAGGGATTATTTGAACCTTTGCTAGAAATAGCAAAGGGATTGTCTGGACCTTTGCCAGAAATGGTAAAGGGTATGTGCTTAGAGCCCACGATGCTCTAGATTATTTTTGAGATTCTACTTTACCTTCTATCTATTTGATATGATATCCAATGCTTTGGTTATATGCTTCTATAGGTACTTTGGATAAGAATGAAATGTTTGCAACGTCAAACGCGACGTTTGAGCTTCTGTTTCGTACTTGTACTTTGATATGTTCTGAAATTCTTCTTATGCTTTCGAGACATTCCATCTGCCACTAATATGTTCCGAAGCATTTCATTTGTCATTGATATGTTCCATAATATTTCATTTGTCATATCAAATATTTCATGTGTCATTGATATGCTCTGAAATGATTCATCTATCAGTGATTTGTTAGTCACTTTCTGAGCTCTATGTGCTCATCCCGTTGCTATATAAAATTTTTAGGATAGCTTGTCGCTCGCTAAAATGTTTAAATTAAGCTACGATAGTGGAAAGCTAGAAGACTTTGGGTAAACCTTTAGTGGATGATATGTTTTGTTGTATAAGTACACTTGGTATTTAATGGAATGTTTATGGTAAATATGAACTTATGAGTTTTGTAAATGTTTGAAAAATACCTCCCATGTTAGGATTTTGGGAATGTTACATTAAAATTATATATTAATATAAACATGTGGTACAGTTGGTTTTGTGATTGCATAGATTCCCACAACTATGGATTTATGCTGTGGTTATGGTTTAGTTGAGTTGGCTTTAGATTTTGTGAATCATTAAGTGATATGATGGTATGATTTTAAACTGCACATGTCTTATGAATTGTGGATTATATAGGTGAATTTGACTTGAGTGTTTTCTTAGTATCCTCAAATGAGTGATTGGATCCTGGAATGTATTGTTAATATATAATAAATTCAGGGGGCGTGACAGATATGGTATCAGAGTATGATTTGAGAATCACTAAGATAATTGATATATTTGATATGCATAATATATTGAGGTCTAGTAAACTATAGTGATCAGTGAAAAATTTCTTTGATGTGCTTCAGGAATCTAGGATGACGAGGACATTTGGTTCTCCTACTTCATCTATTTTTGATTAATTAATGAGGATAAAAGGATTGATCAAAAATATTAAATTAGAGTGGCACAGCGGAAGCGTAGGGAACCTAATTCATTGGTGGTAGAATAGTAACAGAATAATGGGCGATGTGAAGAAAAATATATTTGATGTACGAAATTGTTCTAACGATCAAAAGATTTCGTTTGCCACCTGTGTATTAGAAGTAGAGGCTGAGCACTGGTGGAAAACAATAAAAATACGATTGAAAATGAATCAGGAAGTGATAAGAAGAGGGTAAAAATATCTGGATTTGAAAATGGAAGTCAACATAGAAGACTCAATGACGTTGATGGCCTCAATCTAGGTGCAAAATTTTGATCTTATCTTTTCGTCGAAAGAGGTATGAGAAATTTAGAGGACTATAGTTTTCTTTTAAGGAGGGGAGAGTGTAACATCCCCCATTTTTAAAAATTTAGTAAATGCTTGTTTGTAAATATGAGGATTATTTAATAATTATTTTGTATTAAATGATATTATATTAAAAGTTTATGTTTAGGGACCTAAGAGTAAATATTAGAAATTTGATATGATTTATGAAAGATTTAGATTTAAGTTAAAGAAAAAAATATTGGATATGTGTCACTAGCTAACCTAAGGTTGGTGCTACTTATGTTTGCTCTAAAGATGACACCTAACCCCTTCCAAGCATGCATGATACCTTGCAACCCTTGTATTAGCCAAACCCAAGTAATTAGAGTAATTAGATAAGAGATTAAAGAAAGAAAACTTAAGTTTCTGCAACCAACGTTTGTTTGAGAAGAGAAGGAAAGAAGAAGAAGAAGAAGAAGAAGAAGAAGAAGAAGAAGAAGAGGTAAAGGAAGCTTTGCTTGAGGTTTTGCATCAACTCCCCACATTTGGGAATCAAACTCTTCTAAGGCAAGTGTTTTAACCCTATCCCACAGTAACCCTAACCTCTGTTTCCATTTTAATTTTATAAAATTTGAGAGATTTCAACTGAGAACTAGACCTTTTGTTTTGATACAAAGTCCTGAATCTATAATTTTTCGGTAATCTAACCTCTATACAATGTTTCGGTCCTAACTTTTTGTAATAAACTCTAATTTATGTAAACCTATTCCATTTGAAAGTAGACTCAAAAATATTTATTTTGATACTGAGTTTGAATGATTTGGAGTTTACATGCTAGATAATACTTCTATTTTAATTAAACCTAGAGTTTCTTCAAAACAAGGATTATAATTTTTGACCTCTTGTTGCTTAACTGTTTATAACTTTCTGCTGGGAACTCAGATTCATACAAAGTATGATTTATTAGAAGCTAAACTCAAACTACTTTCTATATATACCTGATTTGAAATTTTTAGAGTACAATTACAAACTGAAACATCTATTTTTATAGACCCTATGGATTCAGTAAAACAGAGATGATGTTTTCAGACCTTTCGCTATGAAATTATCTTTAACTCCCTACTGTAAATTTTAATTTTTATAAAATTTAATTTACCTAACAATAAATTGACACAGCTTTCGAATGACACCTATTTTGTGTAAATTGGAACAAAATTGGTTATTAAAATAATTCATAAATATGCCTCTCAAATTCTACCAGAATCGAGCTATGGTCGATTTCGCCTCTTCTTATTTCTTCTCTTTGGAAATTGATTTCAACAAAAACCCTTATTTCAGTTGAGCTTTACATGATTGCATTAAATTCCTATATATTTTTGTCCTTTAATTATTTGTACACTTGTAGCTATCATGTAAAGTTCATGTTTGCATCGTAATGATTCATATAGGCACATGCATTCCGTTGTTCCGCATGTGTTTCTGATATATACTAATCATATTATTCACATTGCCCTTTTGTACCCCAGTATTTGTGGGATTGTCTGAACCTTTGCCAGAAATGCTAAAGGGATTATTTGGACCTTTGCTAGAAATAGTAAAGGGATTGTTTGGACTTTTGCCAAAAATGGTAAAGGGTATGTGCTTAGAGCCCGCGATGCTCTAAATTATGTTTTTGATTCTACTTCACCTTCTATCTATTTGATATGATATCTAATGCTTTGGTTATATGCTTCTATGTGTTCTTTGGATAAGAATGAAATGTATGTAATGTCAAATGCGACGTTTGAGCTTCTGTTTCGTACTTGTACTTTGATATGTTCTGAAATTCTTCTTATGCTTTCAAAACATTCCATCAGCCACTGATATGTCCCAAAGCATTTCATCTGTCATTGATATGTTCCATAATATTTCATCTGCCATATTAAATATTTCATGCGTCATTGATATGCTCTGAAATGATTCATCTGCCAATTATTTGTTAGTCGCTTTCTGAGCTCTATATGCTCATCCCGTTGCTATATAAATTTTTCATATTAGCTTGTCGCTCACTAAAATGTTTAAATTGAGCTACGACAGTGGAAAGCTAGAAGACTTTGGGTAAATCTTTAGTTGATGATATGTTTTGTTGTATAAGTACACTTAGTATCTAATTGAATGTTTATGGTAAATATGAACTTATGAGTTTTGTAAATGTTTGAAAAGTACCTCCCATGTTAGGATTTTGGGAATGTTAAGTTAAAATTATGTATTAATATAAACATGTGGTACATGTTGGTTTTGTGATTGCATAGATTCCCACAACTATGGATTTATGGTGTGGTTATAGTTTAGTTGAGTTGGCTTTGGATTTTGTGAATCATTAAGTGATATGATGGTATGATTTTAAACTACATAGGTCTTATGAATTATGGATTATATAGGTGAATTTCACTTGAGTATTTTCTCAGTATCCTCAAATGTATGATTGGATCTTCGAATGTATTTTTAATATATAATAAATTCAGGGGGCATGACAGATATGGTATCAAAGCATAATTTGAGGATCACTAAGATAATTGATAAGTTTGATATGCACAATTTATTGAGGTCTAGTAAACTATTGTGATCAGTGAAATTTTTTTTTGATGTCCTTTAAGAATCTAGGATGATGAGGACATTTGGTTCTCCTACTTCATCTATTTTTGATTAATTAATGGGGATAAAAGAGTTGATCAAAAATATTAAATTAGAGTGGCACAGCAGAAGCGTAGTGAACCTAATTCATTGGTGGTAGAATATTAGTAGAATAATGGGCGATGTGAAGAAAAAGATATTTGATGTATGAAATTGTTCTAACGATCAAAAGATTTCGTTTGCCACCTTTGTATTAGAAGTAGAGGCTAAGCACCGGTGGAAAACAATAAAAATATGATTGGAAATGAATCAGAAAGTGATAACAAGAGGGTCAAAACATCTGGATTTGAAAATGGATGTCACAATAGAAGACTCAATGATGTTGATGGCCTCTATCTAGGTGCAAAATTTTGATCTTATCTTTTTGTTGAAAGAGGTATGATAAATTTAGAGGACTAAAATTTTCTTTTGAGGAGGGGAGAGTGCAATATCTACCATTTTTAAAAATTTAGTAAATGCTTGTTTGTAAATATGAGGATTATTTAATAATTATTTTATGTTAAATAATATTATATTAAAAGTTTACCTCTAGAGACGTAAGAGTAAATATTAGAAATTTGATATGATTTATGAAATATTTAGATTTAAGTTAAAGAAAAAAAAATGGTGGACATGTGTCACTAGCTAACCTAAGGTTGGTGCCACTTATGTTTGCTCTAAAGATGACATATAGCCCCTTTCATGCATGCATGATACCTTGCAACCCTTGTATTAGCCAAACCTAAGTAATTAGAGTAATTAGATGAGAGATTAAAGAAAGAAAACTTAAGTTTTTGCAACCAACGTTAGTTTGAGAAGAGAAGGGAAGAAGAAGAAGAAGAAGAAGAATAAGAAGAGGAAAAGGAAGCTTTGCTTGAGGTTTTGCATCAACTCCCCACATTTGGGAATCAAACTCTTCTAAGGCAAGTGTTTTAACCCCATCCCACAGTAACTCTAATCTTTGTTTCCATTTTAATTATGCAAAATTTGAGATATTTTAGCTGAAAACCAGACCTTCTTTTGTTTTGATACAAAGTCCTGAATCTGTAGTTTTTCGGTAATCTGACCTCTATGCATTGTTTCGGTCCTAACATTTTGTAATAAACTCTGATTTATATAAAACCTATTCCATTTGAAAGTAGACTCAATAATATTTATTTTGATACTAAGATTTAATGATTTGGAGTTTAAATGCCTCCTAATACTTCTATTTCAATTAACCCTAGAGTTTATGCAAAATTGGGACTATAATTTCTGACCTCTTGTTGCTTAACTTCTTATAACTTTCTGCTGGGAACTCAGATTCATGCAAAGTATGGTTTATTCGAAGCTAGACTAAAACTACTTTCTGTATGTAACTAATTTGAAATTTTTGGAGTACAATTGCAAACTGAAACATCTATTTTCATCGACCCTATGGATTCAGTAAAATAGAGCTGATGTTTTCATACCTTTTACTATGAAATTATCTGTAACTCCCTGCTGTAAATTTCAATTCTTGTAAAATTTAATTTAACTAAAACTAGATTGACACAGCTTTCGAATAACACCTACTTTGTATAAATTGGAACAAAATTGGTTTTTGAAATAATTTAGAAATATGCCTCTCAAATTCTCCTAGAATCGAGCTATGGTCAATTTTGCCTCTTCTTATTTCTTCTCTTTGGAAATTGATTTCAATAAAAAGCCTTATTTCAGTTGAGCTTTACATTATTGCCTTGAATTCCTATATACTTTTGTCCTTCAATTATTTGTACACCTGCAGCTATCATGTAAAGTTCATGTTTGCATTGCAATGATTCGTATAGGCACATGCATTCCGTTGTTCCACATGTGTTTCCAATATGTACCAATCTTATTGTTCACATTGCCCTTTTATACTCCAGTGTTTGTGGGATTGTCTGGGCCTTTGCCAGAAATAGTGAAGGGATTATTTGGACTTTTGCTAACAATAGAAAAGGGATTGTCTGTACTTTTGCTAGAAATCATAAAGGGTATGTGCTTAGAACCCACGATATTCTAGATTATGTTTGAGATTCTACTTCACCTTCTATCTATTTGATATGATATCCAATACTCTGGTTATATGCTTCTATGTGTGCTTTGAATAAGAATGAAATGTATGCAATGTCAAATGCGATGTTTGAGCTTCTGTTTCGTACTTAAACTTTGATATGTTCTGAAATTCTTCTTATGCTTCCGAAACATTCCAGCCGCCACTGATATGTCCTGAAGCATTTCATCTATCATTGATATATTCCGCAATGTTTCATCTGCCATATCAAATATTTCATGCGTCATTGATATGCTCTAAAATGATTCATCTGCCAATGATTTATTAGTTGCTTTCAGAGCTCTATGTGCTCATCCCGTTGCTATATAAAATTTTTAGGATAGCTTGTCGCTCGCTAAAATGTTTAAATTGAGCTACAACGATGGAAAGCTAGAATACTTTGGGCAAACCTTTAGTGGTTGATATGTTTTGTTGTATAAGTACACTTGGTATCTAATCGAATGTTTATAGTAAATATGAACTTATGAGTTTTGTAAATGTTTAAAAAGTACCTCCCATGTTAGAATTTTGGAAATATTAAGTTAAAATTATGTATTAATATAAACATGTGGTACATGTTGGTTTTATGATTGTATATATTCCCACAACTATGGATTTATGGTGTGGTTATAGTTTCGTTGAGTTCGCTTTAGATTTTATGAATCATTAAGTGATATGATGGTATGATTTTAAACTACACAGGTCATATGAATTGTGGATTATATAGGTGAATTTGACTTGAGTGTTTTCTTAGTATCCTCAAATGTGTGATTGGATCCTGGAATATATTGTTAATATATAATAAATTCAGGGGACGTGACAAATATGGTATTAGAGTATGATTTGAGAATCACTGAGATAATTGATATGTTTGATATACACAATATATTGAGGTATAGTAAACTATAGTGATGTTAGAACTCTTGCAGATTCTAAACTTGGGGTTGATCTCTTTAGGCGATCGGCCTCCTTGGAACTCTATAGGGGTTCCTCCCTCCAAGTTGCTGCTCAAATGCTGCAGAAAAGATTCATCTATTGCTTATGAAAAGCGGAGGAATACCTAACTATTTATAGGGCTTCTAAACACTAACTCCTAATAGGATTCCTACTCAAGACTCCTACTTCTAACCAACTCCTAATAGGACTTCTACTTAAGACTCCTATTCCCTTACAACTCCTAATTCTTCTCTAAGAAACAACCTCCTAACCCTAGCCGACCTCTTTATCTCTTTAATAAGAGTCGGCTTAGGTAGGTTTTACATGAATGTCCCTCTCAATTAGGACTCTTCTAGCTAGAGTCCTAACAGACCCGTCCTCTTCAAATCAGCCTTGTCCTCAAGGCTGAGATTCCATGAACTCAGGGAACCGGGTCTTCAGCTCCTCATATGGTTCCCATGTGGCGTCTTCAAGTGGTAGATTATTCCAATGCACTAGAACTTCAGTAGAGGGATGTCGGCGACGCATCACGATCCTGCGATCGAGGATGGCTTGTGGTTGGGCTTGAATAATTCCATCCTCAGTTGTGTTGGGCAATTGGATTTGGGGTGACTCGTGTTATCCCAACTTGGGCTTTAGGCATGATACGTGAAAAACAGGGTAAATTTTGGTATCCTCAGGTAATTTAAGTCTATACGCCACAGCTCCAATACGCTTTGTGATCTGATAGGGCCCATAAAAACGTGGGGATAGCTTCATGGAGGCTCGAGTGTTGATAGAGAGTTGCTTGTATAGTTGTAGGCGAAGATAAACCCAATCTCCCACTGAAAATTCTCTTTCACTTCGTCGTGTGTCGGCTTGCTGCTTCATTCTGGCTTGAGCGGTAGAGAGATTATCTTTTAACAGTTGTAAAAGTTTGTCCCTATCAATCAATTCTTGGTCAACCTGATCTACCTTAGCCGAGCCAATTACATACTTTGGAATCATAGGGGCTGGTCTATTAGGATCGGAGTGGCACTAAGAGGGGGGGTGTGAATTAGTGCAGCGGATTAAAACGTTGGTTTCGACAAATCTTTCGTACGATAAAAACGGAATTTGAAAAGCTTAACTTGAATGTGTGTTCGTAAAGGTGTGCAGCAAAGGTAATGAGGAAATAAAGCACATAAGAAGGTTTGTAGTAATGTAAATAGCAATAAGGAAATACAAACCAGAGACCACACCGATTTTAAAGTGGTTCGGTCAAATGACCTACATCCACTTGCGAGGCCCTCTTCGATGAGGCTCCCACCTTCCACTAGCAAATCTCTTGAAATGGAAGGGCAAATACCCCTCTTACAACCTTTTACAAGCAGTTCACACTCTTACAAATTTTCATCAAGAAAGAAGGAGGTGAACACTCTAGCAAATTGAAAACAAGACTTGCTAAGACTTTTCTAAGACATTTCTCTCAATCAATTGCTTCTCAAAAAGTTGTAATCTCAGCTGAGATTTGAGGGGTATTTATAGGCCTCAAGAGGATTCAAATTTGGGCTCCAAAATTTGAATTCTCTTTGGTTCTCGATGCTGGCGGTGCCACCGCCTGGCTCTTGGGTGCTGGGCGGTGCCACCGCCAGACCCTTCGGTTCACTGGTTGAGCTTTAAATTTAGCCCAAACCAAGTCTAATTTTGGGCCCAGTTGGCCCCTAACTAGGATATAGGATTATCTTTTAATCCTAATCCTAATTACATGTGAACTACATAACTAAAAACATCCCAAGTAAGTTTTCAACCATGAACGTCGAGTCTTGTTCTGGCGAGCTTTCCGACGAACTTCCGGCGGACTTCTGATATGCCCTTGGATTTCTTCCGACGGACTCCTAGTAAGCTCCCGATCTTATGATGACTTCAACGAGTAGCCGAGCCTTCTCGGTGATCTCCGCGAACCTTCGACGATCTCTTTGGCAAACTTCCGATAGGTTCCCGATTTCTTCTCGGTTGGTTCCGACAGCATCTCCGACGATTCTTCAGACTCTTAAACATCCATCGAACTTGACTCCGGTATTCTTGCTTTATGTTTTCTGGTTATCATAGTTAATCCTGCACACTTAACTCAATAATATGGATTAGAGCAATTAATCCATCAATTGATTTTATCATCAAAATCCGAGATTCAACAATCTCCCCCTTTTTGATGATGACAATCAATTGATGACGGAGTTAAACATAACTCCCCCTATCTATATGCCATATTATGAGAAGATAAAAATACTTGAATTCCATCCCATTGAATTCAAGCATAAACCGATAAGTTCTAACCATTGAACTTATTGTTATTCTCATTAAGCATAAGTAAATATGAAACTTCGATGTAAATCATTTTCAAGTCGAATGATAAGGGACGATTTTTACTACGATAGGAGATAAAGATTTTCAACATGAATTTCATGATATAGATGTAAGGCATGCTTTCAATATGATCAATCAATCTTGTGATATTCTCAAAGATTTTGCAAGGCATATAAGTCATGCTATCAAAATGGTCATCACTTTTCTCCCCCTTTGTCATCAACAAAAAGGAGATGAGACTTTGAAGCATACAACTTGTGATCATAAAATCATTAGAGAAAGAATCCAGCATTAAGATTAATCATTCAAATTTGCCAAAAATATTTATCCAGAATTCATCTAAAAAAAAAAAAAACAGCATTCATCCAGAAAAAAAATAGCATTCATTCAGAAAAAAAAATCATCATTTATCTAGAATTTAAAAATACATCTAAAAGGAGGGTTCAGTTTTCGTTCAAAAGCAGAAGGAGAAGGATGAAGTCAAATTCACAAAGGAACGAAAAGGATGAGATATTTGTCATATTCAAACAAACTTCTTTTCAGGAATAATTTAACATGCCTAGTTCCCTTTTAATGAATTCAAATTGATCTTCATTTAAGACTTTTGTAAAAATGTCTGCTAATTGATGCTTTGTGTCAATAAATTCTAAGACAACATTATTGTTAAGGACATGATCACATATTAAATGATGCCTAACGTCGATATGCTTAGTTCTAGAGTGCTAAATTGGATTTTTAGTAAGACATATGACACTTGTATTATCACATTTTATGGGAATGCTTTTTAAGTGAATTTCATAGTCTTCTAATGTATTTTTCATCCAAACAACTTGTGCACAACATGCACTTGCAGCAATGTATTCGGCTTCCGCCGTAGATAGTGCAACTGAATTTTGCTTCTTAGAAGTCCAAGAGACAAGTGCATGTTCTAAAAATTGACATGTTCTGGATGTACTTTTTCTATCTATCCTGCATCCGCCAAAATCGGCATCTGCATAATGTCCCTCTCGAGTAACCTATGACCAGGATTATTTAGGATCTGTGTTTGAAGGTAAATCGACCTCATTATCGTGATCTCATCATGATCCGATTCCCATTGCACAGATCTAAGGACAACACACACATAAGAAATTCCTCTCATAAGTCCGAGAGTGGATGATCCTCTATTGATACTCAATAGTCCTCGTAAGGTTGGCTACCACTCTCAATGACCGACTATGCTAGATATAGAATCACCATACCTATAAGTTTGGTATCAAAGAGTGGAGTACTCATATTGGACATCCTTGGTATCTCAAGTCTACGGACCAAATACACCATTGGGACTACAGAATCGTTATCTGACAAAAAGGCATCATCAACCATCCAGCAATTCGTAAGTGGATCAATCAGTGAACTCATTCTCCAATGAGCACTTGTACTGTATCCCTAGTGTCCCCACACAAGTAGCTATAAGACCAGCTACATCTATCATATGGACGGGTATACAACACACCAGTTTGTCCGGATATCTCTATTTAATAACCTTTATTACTTGAGAGGAGTCTTGTCTAAGTGGAATTAGAATACTTTGGGTGATATTAATGCTAAGGTTGATATTAATAAGTTATAGCTTCTAGATGTCATTGCT
This sequence comes from Musa acuminata AAA Group, assembly GCF_036884655.1. Classification (NCBI taxonomy): domain Eukaryota; kingdom Viridiplantae; phylum Streptophyta; class Magnoliopsida; order Zingiberales; family Musaceae; genus Musa; species Musa acuminata. The sequence goes on from NC_088349.1 coordinate 40,834,717, forward strand.
ATTATCTGAAACAAGGATGTTATAGAGTTGGAATCCCTTTATAATCACATTCAGACTCTTACTAGGTATGTTAACCTAAAGAATTGGGTCAAGATCAAGTTTAAATATATTCAGAACAAGGATAGGGATATGAGATTTTATCATAATTTAATTATTGATAGATATAAGTAAAATTTCATTCATAATATTCAGAGTGACCAATAGTGTATTTATCAACCTGAGCTTATCTCTCATAAATTCATCTCCTTTTATTCTCAATTTTGTGATGGGGATATGAATTAGTCCTTTTTTTATTTATAATTCTAAATCCCTTTAGCCTAATATGAATTGTATTCTTAATGATCAAGGTTTTGAGTTAATTAGATACTTTAACAAATATAAAATCTGTAAGTTTCTTAGGTCGTTCGACTTGAGTAAAAGTCCTAGGACTGATGGGTATACTATTAAATTTTCAATCCTAGAAAAATTTTATATTTTCCATCCCATTTCTCTAGATAATTTAGTGTATAATGTTTTGTCTAACCTTTTGGCTTCTCATATCAAATCTTTTTTGAATAATTTGTTTCATATTGAGTAATCAGCTTTTCTCTCGAGTAGAAGTATTCATGATAATATTTTGATAGCTTAAGAAGTGGTTCATTCAACGTTAGAAATAAGAGTAAGAGTCCTTTAGTTACATTTAAAATTTATCTTGAAAAAGACTATGATCGTCTTTCTTAGAATGTCATTCTTTGCATTTATACTATTTTAAATAGTTTTATATAATTTGTGTTTTGGATTAAAACTTATATTTCTATTTATATCTTTTCATATCTTATTAATTGTAAGGGCTTAAGGTATTTCAAAAGTAATAGGGGTATCGGGGACTATTATCCCTATATCTACACATCATTGTGGCCCAAATCCTTTCTTGCCTATTTCATAAGGCTATTGATGATAAGTTGCTTAGCCTATTTAAATTTAAAAATTGTATATGTTTCTCTAATATTATATATGCAAATGATATTTCGACATGTTTTAGGGTGAATAAAAGATTTTGTAAAACCATTAAGGATATTCTCAAGGCTTATGAGACTCTTATGAATCAACTCATTAATCTTAGTAAATATGATTTTTTTTTTCTCATAGCATGGGAGTTGGTAAGAGACATGATGTCTATTCCTTTAATGTCAAAGAGAGAAAGTTCCATTTTAAATACCTTAGTACTATGATCATCCCTCATAGAATTCTCAAATCACCCTTTGATATTATGTTGAAGTCTTAATGGTAAGATTGATTCTTGGAATAGGTCTAAGTTATCCTAGGCTAGTAGGTTTTATTTAAAAGTTATAGCTCGCATAAATTGGTTTGGGTTCCTAAAGGAACCATGAATGACTTAATGCCTAGAGCTAAGAATAATAGATCAAACCATAGAGGACCCAAAGCTAAATGGGTACTTAGAACAAACCCACCCTTCTTATGGACATCTCTAAAATCAAAAGCTTGGAGCAAAATATGATATTTTGATTGTAGATGCTCAAGGTTTATGACCGGAGATCTAATACACTTTCCAAAACTCAATAGCCAAAATAATAAAGAAAAGATCATTATAATTAGAATTATTAACAAATCTTTTGATTGAAGATGTTTTATTTTTTAATATATTATACTATTGATCTTTGTCGTGATAAAATTTGTTTTTTGATTTTAAATGATGATGCATGGATTTGGTATAAAAGGTAAAGGCTTGTTTATATTAGGATCATAAGGAAAATAAGAGGGGAGGGTGAATTAGTAATATAGTAAATTTTAACTGATTTTAAAGGTCGATCAATAAATCCATATTGGAAATACAATTAACCAAAAGTGTGAGTAAGGGTTGTGAGTAAAATAAATTAGTAAGTAACAACAAATCAAAAGCAAGAGAAGCAATACAAATCGATTTACAGTGGTTCAATCTTTCCGACTTACATCTGCTCTTGATTTCTCTTTCATCGTGGCCATTGGCTTTCATTACTGATCTTATTTCAATGGATGAAAATCAACTATCATTATTATAGCTTTTATCCTTTTAATAAGCTTATAAGAGAACCTCCACACTCACTCTTTTATAATATCTCTCATCTCCTATAACTCAAAATCACCTTTAAACTCATAGGAAGAGACTCAAATAATATCCAAAGAGAAAGCTACAACTCTTTACTAACTCATAAATTGATGCTCCATCAACCAAACCTTAGTGGGATATTTATAGGCCCCAAGAGGCTTAAAAAATAGAGCCAAAAAATTTAAATCCTTGAAATTTTAGGGCATAAGCGGTAGTATTGTTGACACATGGTAGTACTACCGCTATAACTTTTGATATTATAATTTTATACTTTTAGATAGTACCACTATCATAATTTTTGAATCCTAAGTAGTACCACCATCAATATAGGTGGTACCACTACCGGTAGCACTTACAAATACTATTTGTGCTTATTAGTTGACTTAAGAGATACCACCGCTTGGGCCTAGTAGTACCATTGTCCAAGCCAACTCAAGTTCATTGTTTTAACCTTCTAATAGGCCTAATTTAACCCTGGTCAAAGCCCATTGTCTTTATCAACAAGTTGGCATGGTTTTAGCCCAATCCTAACTTAGTTTGACCCAAAAAGAAATTAAACAAGACTTTAACAATTCAACAACATATCCTACACAATTACAAAGCTTTCAACATATTGTATACTATTTTGGCAAGTCGTCCAATCATTCGATACTTTATTTGAAACTCCGACACATTGCCCTTTCCTTCGGCATTTCGCTCGATCCATCGGCATATCAACTTTTCTACAACATCTGATATTTTAGCATAATATATGATCCTTCTAGCAAGATGCCCAAATTTATAACACAAAGTTCAATCGTCCAACTCTATGTCTAATTTCCAACATAGTACTTTTCTTAGCACAATGTTTGATTCTCCTACTTCAACAATTTACCCTTGATGGTTCGAATCCTTGATCGATATCAGTTTCAATAACCCGAATCAAAAATTTGATGGATGAAGAACCAAGTAAAATGAAATGAAATAAGAGAAAAAAGAAAGGAATGAGATCACCGCAATAAAAATCGAAGGGAAGGACCCTCGCAATTGTGCCCGTTCGTGTTCGTCGGAGAGCAGTTCCGACCTTCGTAGAATGATGAGATCGCCAAGAGCCTAGAGCTGAGAGGCGGAGAGCGTGTGAGGGGAAACAAGTTGTTGTGATTGCAATAGAGGGGGCCCTGGGTTATATAGATGCCACCCAACCTAAGCATTACATTCTAAAATCATTCCGTTATATTTACCCAATCTAAGTAGCGGGTAGTTTTGTTGAATCTCGGATTTTAATGATGAAACCAATTGATAAGTGTTTATAATTTAATATGTATTTTGAGTGATGCAGGATGCTTCGATCAGGATGACACAATTAAAGCAGGAAGAATCATGTTGGGCCGAAGGAAAACATGTCAGAAGATTGGACGTCAAGTTGGAGGATCGGTCGACGTAACGACAGAAGGCTTCAGGCCATAGATTTGGGCATTGGGCCAAGAAGATCAGATATTGTGCCAAGGATATCGAAGTTATAGAGGTCAACTGCCAATTGGGCAATAGGCCGCAAGAGAGGACGATGCGCCGAAGAATCAGACGAAGTGTCGATGGTCCAATGACATGCCGGACAACATGATTCATGCTTAGTAATAATTGCATAGATCGAAGTGTATTTTTACATATGCAGGATTAACTATGATAGCAAGACATAAAGCAAAATGAAGTTCCATAGTCAAGAAGGCGATTTCATTGGGAGTTCGAGAGTTCATCGGAAGTTCGAACGTTTATCAGAAGTTCTATCAGAATTGACCAAGAAGTCCTGAAGCTTTCCAGAGAAGCTCATCATAACTCACCAAGAAGATCATCGTGAAGTCCAGGAGCTTATCGGGAGTCCGCTGGAACATTGCCGAGAGATCATTGGAAGTTCCCTAGAAGATCACCGGAAGCTCGCCGGAAGAAACTAGACTTACGAACTTGTTTAGCTTAGTAAATGTCTTACAATTTGTAGTTAGCACATAATTAGGCTTGAAATTGGGCCCATGTAAGGACTATGTTGGGCCTAATGAAAGGCCCAAACAGTGACCCAAGAGATGACATCATCGTGGCATAGTCTTCGAGACTATTTCAGGCGGTAGTACCGCCCAGGACAGGGTGTCAAGTAGTGGTACCACCAATCTGGGCAGTGGTACCACCCAATGGGGTGCCAAGCAGTGGTACCGTCCAGCGTAGTGTTAGTGTCAAACAAACACTAGCGATGGTACTACCCAGCATGGGCGGTGGTACTACCCGTACCCAAGAAACTCGGGATGAGATTTTTTTAGGCTCCAAGTTTGAATCAACTTGAGGCCTATAAATATTCCTCTCATCCCTGGTTAATACACACAAGTATTGAGAGAAAAAAAAAGAAAGAAAATATTGTTACAATCTTGTGTGAACTCATCTCAAGTTCTAAGTGTTAGAATAGTTTGAGAGACGAGTAACTGGGGGTGTAAGGGTTATCTCCTAAACCCAGTAAAAGGAGAATCGAGTTGTAAAAGGTGGTTGGTCTTCGCCTATTGAAGGAATACCGATAGTGGATACCGGTGGCCTCAACGGAAGAGGAATCGGTGGAGTGGATGTAGGTCACAACGACCGAACTACTATAAAAATATGGTTTGCTTTTCTATTGTGCAATTTACCTTACTACAAACCTCCTTACTTGCTCATTACACTCTTACGAATGCTTTGAAGTTTAATATCTTTCCGAGATTAGTTTTATCATATGAAAGAAATTTTTAGAATCGACGTATTTTACCGCTATACTAATTCACCCCTCTCCCCCCCCCCCCCCCCCCCCCTTCTTAGTGCCGACCCTTTCCTAATAAGTTTGATATCACACCGTTATATACAGCTATCATATACGTTAAATTTCGTGTACCTTAGAATTTGTATGTTAAAGAAACAAGACGTTGAATTTTTTTGCATGAAGAAATGTTTTTAAATTACTAAAATTATTAATAATATAATGAGATATGATAGGCTTTTATTTGTCTCTAAAAAAGAAAATTTCTGTTTTAGGATTTTTTAAATTTTAAATAATATCTATAAAATGATAATATTTTTATTAATACACTAGGTTTTGAGTCTCAAATTATAATATATCTTATTTTTAATGTTAAATTTAGTACAATCTTTATTCACATAAATTATGCATCTAATTAATCCAACAAAGATCAACAATTAGACAAAACTAGAAGTAAATGCTTACTATTCTCAATTTAGATGATAAATAGGTAAATACTTGAATTATTAAGAAAATATGACAATTAATCAGTTTTAATCATATTAATTTATTATTGTAATTCTAACCAAAATTCACTGTGATTTCATCTTAAATTGTTGGCGCAAAACAATGATATACAAATTTTGTTGAAGAAACAAATAAGATATTAAAATAATAAAAATAAAAAGATAAAGTTTAGAAAGAACTTAAAGGCATGTAATCAATGTCTTAATATGAAAAACTCATCCTTACATATGTACATATGGGATTGAATGAGATTCTAATCCCAATGTTCAATCCTTCTTATCTTTGTAAACACGAATCGATATTATCTTTCTTATGAGCATAATCATAGAGTTAGTTAACTTGCATCTCTTAGCAAACCAAGTAGCAAAACAAAATAATAATAATATCTTTTAAAAATAAAGAGGAGGAATTGTATTAAAATATAAATTAATAAACTATAGCTATTTACAATTCTACTTATGGAGCCTAAAAAGCATACCAAATATCACATTTAAATGATATTATTGTAAGAGACATGTCCTTTCATTAAAATATTTTTTATGCATGCCAAGATTATCTTTACATAATTTTAATCTTTGTACGTTTGAAATAAGCATAAGAGTCCTTTAGTTATGTTTAAAATTGATTTTGAAAAAGACTATGACCATCTTTCTTAGGATGTCATTCTTTGCATTTATACTCTTTTAAATTATTTTATATAATTTATGTCTTAGATTAAAACTTATATTTCTATTTATATCTTTTCATATCTTATTAATTGTAAGGGCTTAAGGTATTTCAAAAGCAATAGGGGTATCGGGGACTATTATCCCTATATCTATACATCATTGTGGCCCAAATCCTTTCTTGCCTATTTTATAAGGCTATTGATGATAAGTTGCTCACCCGATTTAAATTTAAAATTTGTATCTGTTTCTCTCATATTATATATGCAAATGATATTTTGACATGTTTTAGGGTGAATAAAAGATTTTGTGAAACCATTAAGGATATTCTCAAGGCTTATGAGACTCTTATGAATCAACTCATTAATCTTAGTAAATATGATTTTTTTTTCTCATAGTATGAGAGTTGGTAAGAGACATGATGTCCATTCCTTTAATGTCAAAGAGAGAAAGTTCCATTTTAAATACCTTAGTACTATGATCATCCCTCATAGAATTCTCAAATCGCCCTTTGATATTATGTTGAAGTCTTAATGGTAAGATTGATTCTTGGAATTGGTCTAAGTTATCCTAGGCTAGTTGGTGTTAGGATCATAATGACACTAAGAGGGGAGGGTGAATTAGTATTATAGTAAATTTTAACCGATTTTAAAGGTTGATCAATAAATCCATATTGGAAATGTAATTAACCAAAAATGTTAGTAAGGGTTATGAATAAAGTAAATTAGTAAGTAACAACAAATCAAAAGTAAGAGAAACAATACAAATCGATTTACAATGGTTCAATCTTTCCGACCTACATCTACTCTCGATTTCTCTTTTGTCGATGCCATTGGCTTTCACTACGGATCTTATTTTCAACGGAGGAAAATCAATTATCATTTTTATAACTTTTATCCTTTTAATAGGCTTATGAGAGAGCCTCCATACTCACTCTTTTATAATATCTCTCACTCCTATAACTAAGAATCACCTCTAAACTCAGAGGAAGAGACTCAAATAATATCTAAAGAGAGAGCTACAACTCTTCACCAACTCATAAATTGATACTCTATCAACCAAACTTTATTGGGGTATTTATAGGCCCCAAGAGGCTTAAAAAATGGAACCAAAAAATTTAAATCCTTGAAATTTTAGGGAATAGACGGTACTATCATTGACACATGGTAGTATTACCGCTATAACTTTTGATATTACAATTTTAGACTTTTGGACTGTACCACTATCATAATTTTTGAATCCTAAGTAGTACCCACATCAATATTGGTGATACCACTACTGATAGCACTAACAAATACTGTTTATGCTTATTGGTTGACTTAAACGGTACCACCGCTTGGGTCTAGTAGGACCCCTATCCAAGTCAACTCAAATCCATTGTTTTAGCCTTCTAATAAGCCTAATTTAACCCTGGTCAAAGCTCATTGGCTTTATCAACAAGTTGGCATGGTTTTGGCCCAATCCTAACTTAGTTTGACCCAAAAAGACATCAAACAAGACTTTAACAATTCAACAACATATCTTACACAATTACAAAGCTTTCAACATTTTGTATGCTATTTTGGCAAGTCATCCAATCTTTCGATACTTTATTTCAAACTCTGGCACGTCACCCTTTCATTCGGCATATCGCTCAATCCATCGGCATGTTAACTTTTCTACAACATTTGATATTTTAGCATAATATCTGATACTTCTAGCAAGATGCCTAAACTTATAGCACAAAGTTTAATCGTCCAACTCTATGTCTAATTTTCAACATAATACGTTTTTTAGCATAATGTCTGATTCTCCTATTTCGATAATTTGCCCTTGATGGTTCGAGTCCTTGATCTATATATTTCTTGTGTCACTTCTCTCAAAAGTATATTAGTTTGTAAACTTATCAATTGATTTTATTATCAAAATCTATAATTGGATCACTCTTATTAATTTTGTTTTAAATGTCACCCTTTTTCATGTTTTAAATGTCTTGATGCTTAAGAAAGTGTTTTAGAACATTATATTAAGGATTTCTTATAGTAAAATTTTGATAATACTAATGACTTTATTTGATTTCTTAAGATATTATTACTCCCCCCAAACAAGATGGTGGTTAGGGCAATTATTTAACCACTACTAGTCTTGCTCTTCAAGCGAAAAAGAGTTTCCATAGTGTCGAATTAGGAGTCCAATCTTTAGGTCAAAGTGGTTACTATTAAATGACATTATCTCCCTTTAGAAGCATATTAATTATTCTTTTGTTAATTGTTGTTGAAGTCTTTTTCTCTACATTTTCTCTATGAGGGTTTATCTTTTTTGATCGGTGATAGTATTTCTATTGATGTGATGGATGATAACTGATTATTTGAGGTCCTTCTTTTATTGAAGCTAACATTTATAAATATGGATTTCAACTTTAAAAATGTTATAATTTCTAGTTTGATATAGGGTTTGTCTTTTCAGGTACCAAACCTGTTTCGATAATATATTGGAATGGTACATATCAGTCTATATTGGTATATTAACACATGGTATGCTGGTGGTGTATACTGGGGGTTTGGTGAGAAAGAGAAAGAGAGAGAAGTGGAAGGGGCAATGTTAGAACAGAGAAGGAAGGAAGAAAGAGGGAAGAAGTGACCAAAGAAGAAGGAAGAAGAAAAAAGAATAGTAGTAGTGTACTTGGGAAGGTACAACATTAGTAGTAGTGGTGAAGCAATAATATCATCGAAGTGGCAACAGTAACAACAATGATATCTTAATGGTGAAGTTGTAGCGAGAATAGTGATGAAGTGGCAACAACAAGGTGGTAGCATCTTACACAAGAAGAGGGCTCACATTTGTGATGGCGAGTTAGTGACCTCTTATGCGATAAAGAAACATAATGACAATAGTAGCAAAGCAGCAATAGCAAGGCGACAACATCTTAAAGGAGAAGAGAGCTCACTTTCGTAAGTCACAATCTCTTTTCTTTTAACATTAATTTGGATAGAATCTCCACTATATCTTTGATTTTTTTATTAAGTTAACTAAATCACTCAAAATGGGATGGTTTGTATATTGGCCCACATCTGGACAAGTATATATCGCCCATCCTATACCATTTTGGGTGATACAATAAATGTTGATTTGATTAATAATTAATCATGGGATACATGTATTATACTATCCTTATTTGAGTTAGTGGATGGACCTTTGGTTACCAGGATTAGTATTCCCTTAGCCTCTATGATGATAGGAGGATATGGAAGGTGCAACTATTAACACTGGTTTGAGTGAGGAGTGTTAGGTGAGGCTATAGAAGGTTCTTATCCTCCCTAGAGTTTAATTATTTTGTTGAAAATTGCTTCATTAGGCTTCTTACCATTGGGAGATTAGCTAAGATTGGTATTTGTAATTTTAAACTATGTGTGCTATTGTACGGGGAAGGCATGGATATGCATGATCACTTATTTTTTTGAGTGCAAATTTGCTTGTGAAATATGGAGTGGGCTATAGATTCAGGTATATCCTTTGCTCACAAGAATGATAAAAAACTTGAGGTTGAGAGCCTTACTAAAATCAATTATTAACTATTGAGAGCCTTGATTGCCTGTGACATTTGGTTGATTTGGAAGGCCCAAGCCACCTTCAAATGGAGTTAAGGGAGCTTTCTCAATTCTGTCTAAGGAATTAGTTTTCTCAATTCTGTCAAAGGAATGTTTGGGGAATAATCAATTACTTATAACTTAGTCCAAACCCAATTATGGATGGTTTAAGTATAATTCTGATGGTGCATTTAATATGCCGGATGGTTATGGTGGAATAGGGTTCCTTTTTAGAAATAGTGTAGGGACACATATGATGATAGACTATCAATTTATCGAAAATCATATGTTGAAAATCTGAATTAATTATGATCAAATATGGGATTGAGGTTACGATTGAGGAGAGGGTCCACAGTTGAATATGATGCAAAGTTGATTATTAAGTTCATTAACAAAGAAGAATCTCTTCTATGAAGTTCATTAAATTGCTTAAAATATATTTGGATTTTTATTTTGAGACTTCAAGCATGCGTATTTTGTCATGTGTTTAGGGAGGAGAACAATAGTACTAAATGGTTAATACATTTTGCTCTTTGTTCTAAGTCTTCTAGCTTGTAGAGATTGGTTTGGCTACCTTGATCTATTTTTCAGTACTCTAAGGAATATATTGTAGCTTTTATTAGAGATTTACAATAATATATAGTTTTATTATTATAGTTGTAGATATCAATGCAACGAAACATGCAAATAAATTTAGTAAATTTAATAGGCCACACGGTTAAATAAAATGATCATAATATAAACATGATAATTTTGGGTTTGCTTCCAAATTTTTGCTTCACCTCAGGCCCTTTTGTACCTTGCCAAAGCTTTGCTTCATCAAAACGTGTCGAACAAGCAAAGTTTGGATTGTTAAGCAAATGTCTCACTAATGATTAAGTTTTCAGACATTGCATAGCATTGCCAATGCCATATCTAACTTGCTCCAAATAACCTATAGCTTAAAGCAGATCGACCAAAAGAATATTACTAAGTATATAATCACTAACAAATGAAATATCATGCAACCATCAAAAGACATTATATTGTACAAAGCTGAATTAAGTCAAAATCCTAAAATTTATTCAAATAAAAATAGACATTTCAGAGTACTGAAGGATAACTTCATTTGTCCTTTAGGAAGCTTTATATATAATCTGAAGTATCTAAATAAATAATCCTCATATATCTAGTCATGTGCACCTATAAAAATAATTTAGCATACATTATCACATACAAAAACACACCAAATAAATATACAAGAGCACAAATATAAGTACACAAAACTCACTGGTAATGATTTTGAAATATATTGAATTAGATAAACATCTTTTTGACAAGCAAAGATAAAAACATACAATAGACAAATGACAAATAAAGAAAAATGATACAAAACTTAGTGGCAACGTTTCTGGAACACAAATTGTTGGCATAGCTATTAAGTTTTTGTGCTATTGTAATTCTATTCTTATAAATGTCATCATGTGCTTATTCATCAAAAGTTGCAATAGGATTAACTCCCTCCTAATTGAACATGAACATCTATACTTGAAAATATTTTCTAGGAAAATAACAAAATCTTGTTTAATTTTTTTTCAAGAAATTTAAATATTACCTATTTATTTTTAACTTTTAACATAATCAAGCGGTCAAATATTATCTCCTAATTCAACATAAAATAACCAAATACTATTTACTTTTTATTCATAAATATTCAAATATTACTTGATTATTATGAGTTTTCAACATAATCAAGCAGTCAAAATCTAATCAATAAATGAAGCCCACTAATCTATAGAGTGTTTTTGTTATTTAGTAGGCACTACTCTTCCTACATGATTGACGTAACAAATGAGTACCACGGACTTGAATAATATAATGAATATCCTATGGCCTAGAGGGATACGACTATATATATTTAAACTTCTTGAGATTTTGTAGTAGCCAAAGCCTCTTGTTATGGTAGTCATGTTTATTTTTGAATAATCTGATCATACTTGTTTGAGGCTAAGGTAGAGAGATAAGAAAATAAAACTTCACAACTTACCTATAAAGGCCTTATTCTTGTGAAAGCTCTAATAATCTCACATAAATTTACTGACTAACTTATGACCATAAACCATAATGTCATGTCTGCAAAGCACTAGGCATGATTTCACTTGCTATAACTTGGAATGTTATGGCCATAACTTATCCTAAAGGTTTGATAGAAGCATATAAACATCACAAAACATGAATTATCTTTCTGCAAACAGAAAGTATATAATCCTAATATGATTGTAGAGTTAGAATAAATTACCTTTTCTATTACTAGTGGAATAGAGAGAAAGATGGGCTGATCAAGTACTGATCAAGTACAAAAAGGAACTCAAGATATTGCCCTCACTAGTCTCATTCAGAAGACTTTTAGAGATTTATGATTCACATAAAAAAAATAGAAAATCATTTTCATGTATCTAATATTGTATAGAGTGAGTAGAGTGATACCAAATTTATAGATTTATCAAGAGGATACTCAAAAGTTACGTGAACTGAAATCCTAGATATCAATTAATATAGCACTTTCTTCTTTTAACACAGTTCTTCGTAAGGAAAGAACAAACTGAGAATTAGAAACATAAAGTAAAATTAAAAGTGTCTCATAGGATTTACTCATCATATTGTGATTATATTTAAGCAATGTCGTCAGATTCAAGTATGATTCATAATTTCTATCCGTACCGATGTACTGAGTCTCGCTCAATATAATATGCACACTAATGGTATGCTAGGGCATATTGCCAATATGCCTAAAATGAGTTAAAATCCCTTCAAAAATATCTAAAAAATATAAAAAGTTAGAATATAATTTTTAAGATATAAATAAATATAAATTTAGCATAGCTTTAGCAAAAATAATGTAAATTAGAAAATATTATCACATATCTTTTTCGAGCTTTGAGGACTAGTATTGTGGTATGTTTTAGATCATCCTTCTGTTAATATTGAATTATTTAGTAGCTAAGGGGTATTGCCAAAAGCAAAGTGTTGACTATAACGAAACCTTTTAACCCGTAGTCAAGCTAAAATCCATCTGAATTCTATTGGCTATTGTAGCACATTATGATTATGAGATCTGGTAGATGGATGTAACAACCACATTCCTCAATAGCAACCTCGAGAAGGAGGTGTATATGATACAACCTTAGGGATTTGTGTCCAAGGATTACTCAAATAAGGTGGTGTGTAGATTGCTTAGGTCTATTTATGGACTAAAGCAAGCTTCTCGAAGTTTGAATATAAGATTTGATCAGGTAATCAGATCTCATGATTTTGTTAAGAACGAAGATGAGCCTTATGTGTACAGAAAGGTAAGTGGGAGCGCTATCACCTTCTTGATGTTATATGTCGATGACATCCTAATCATTGGGAATGATGTAGGAATGCAATCCACAGTAAAGACTTAGTTATCTAGACACTTTTCTATAAAGGACTTAGGGGAAACATCCTATATCTTGGGGATTCGGATCTATAGAGATAGATCCAAGAGGATGCTTGGCTTATCCTAGTCCAGGTACATAGTCACCATTGTCAAAAGGTTTGGCATTAAAAATTTAAAGAGAGGTCTTATACTGATGAGATAGGAGATATCGCTTTCTAGGAGTATGTCCCCAAATATACCTTATGCCTAAGATACCTTATGCCTTAGTGATAGGGTCTATCATGTATGTTATGCTATATACCAGACCTGGTATAGCGCTTGCTCTAAGTGTCCCAAGCAAGTATCAAGCGGATCCAAGCTTCGAGCACTATAAAATAGTAAAGTGTATCATTAAGTACTTGAGAAGGACTAAGGATCTTTTACTAGTATATGGACGTAGTAGCCTCACGGATGAAGGCTACACAAACTCGAGTTTCCAATCCGATGTTAATGATAGCAAGTCAAATTTGTGGTATGTATACACCATAAATGGAGGAGTAGTGTGCTGGAAGAGTTCTAAGCAAGATACTACTATTGACTTGACCACAGAAGCGAAGTACATTACTACAGCAAAGGCAACAAAGGAGGGAGTCTGTATGAAAAAGTTCATCATAGATCTAGGAGTCGTGCCAAGCAGCGAGGAGCCGATTCCCTTATATTGCGATAATAACGGGGCAATTGCTCATGCAAAGAAACCCAATTCTCATCATAAATGTTCTAAGGAGGTTTCAGCTTATTAAAGAGATCATGGCCGGAGGAGATATAACAGTGGAAAGAGTTCCATCCGAAGATAATATCACAGATCCACTGACAAAGCCATTGTCTCAGATTGTCATTGAGCATTACAAGGGTCTGATGGGGATTAGATACATAGGTGGTTGGCTTTATGTTAAGTGAGAGATTGCTAGTCATAGGTGTTATACAAGAAAATCATGTGAGTGATGACACTTGTAACTTGACACACGGTCTTTTTGTTTATTATTATTATTTGATATTTTATCACTTTATATTTCTTTTATATATATATATATATATATATATATATATATATATTGTGATGTCCATGAATTTGTGTAATAAGAATCGAATCATGATAAGATTATGATAATGAGACCAATTCACCTTTAAACACAGGCCCTAAATAATCCCGATCATAAGTTACTCAAGAGGGACATCGAGATAGCCGGACAGATTGGTGTGCTATATATCATTCTATATGATAAATACAACTGGTCTCATAGCTAATCATGTGGGGACACTAGGGACACAGTACATGTGCTCTTTGGAGAATGAGTTCTCTTATTGATCTGCTTACGGAATGCTGGATGGTTGATGATGCCTTATTGTTAGACATCGATTCAATAGTCCCAATGGTATATCTAGTCGTTAGACTTGAGACAACAAGGATGTCCTGTATGAGTACTCCACTCATTGATACCAGACTTATAGGTCTTGAGGTTTTAGATCTAGCACAATCGGTCATCGAGAGTGATAGCCAACCTTATGTGAACTATTGAGTGTTAATAGAGGATCATCCAATCTTGGTGTCATGAGAGGAATATTTCATGTATTCTTGCTTAGACAAATCCCTAGCCAGGGTCATTCGGATTAAGATATAAAGAGTTCTCTACTAGAATCCGATTAGAGCGAGACTCGAGCAGAAAGTATATGGATCTGACAACACTATGCCTAGTATACGGTCTTTGGGATATTAGATGAATAAGAGACTATAGGTATATGGTAACTAAGGACAAACATGTCCAATGGATTGGATTTCCCTATATCGTTTAGGGACTGCGACGTAGTGGCCTAGTACATCCGTAGTCGATGAGTCGAGTAAATTATTATGGAGATAATAATTCACTAAGCCAGAGAGAGTTTTGACAGGTATAAATCACGGCAAGTTCGATGTTGGCTCTAGAGGGCCACACACATATGGTAAGCATTGCGATGAGTAAAGGTTCGGATATGAGATATCCGTCGGAGCCCCTATCTTATTGGATATCCAATAAGCCCATAAATTATTAAATCCTATGAATGAGATCCAATAAGAGCCAATAAGATATTATTGGATAGAGATCAACTAATCTAAGAGGCTTTGATAGTTGGATAGGGATCCAATACCCAAAAGGGCAAGATCCATTAGGATTAAGTTGATAGGAGTCCCCTATAAATAAGAGGGAACCAATGATTCATAAGCTAGAGCCTCTTTGGGTTGTCATCTCCTATTCTCCTCCTCAAATAGTAGGCCTGGATTTTTGAGGAGCATTGTCGT